>NW_026608753.1:0-54556 GCF_029499605.1 Hyla sarda
GCCCTGTGGGCCTTGCTGCTGCAGCCAAAAAACAAAAGGTGGTGCTGCTGCTGCTGCTTCTGCTTGTGTCTGGCCGCTGTTGGAGCGTCCAGGCACAGGACTTCTGCTGCTGCTGACTAAATGGCCTCCTTAATTGGATCATTTGAGTAGCCAGCACACCTGTGCAGGTAGGGCATGACATGATAGGCAGCTGCCTTGATAGCGGGTGGGTGCTGAATGTTCCTAATTGACAAAATAAGATTAATGCTTATGAAGAAATATAAAATCTCATCCCTTCCCCAATATCGCGCCACACCCCTACCCCTTAATTCCCTGGTTGAACTTGATGGACATATGTCTTTTTTCGACCGTACTAACTATGTAACTGTGTAACATAACATGGGGGGGGGGGGGGGGGGGTCTCCTGGCTGTTCACACAGGTGTGTCATTGCTGTACATTGACCATGCATTGCTTCTGTGGTATTGCAAAGGCAAAGACAAATGCTTCCAGCCATCCATTGCACTAATGGATTGGTCATCAGCTGGCTGTCTATGTCCCGCATCAATATAGACCAAAGTACAGAGGGTTAGGCTATGCTATTGTGCACCTACCTGATGCATCAGAAGGTGCGAGGCCCTTGCTAAATTCTGTGCACAGACTTTGAGATCTATACTTTAGACTGTATCTAAACCTGCTCCAACATGGACTGACATTCTGGCCTACTTTCAGCCGATGCGACTTGTCTGTCGCTGAACAGTCGCTTTTTATGTATTCAGCACCTATGTATAATGTTGTAAAAATGCTCTAGAAGCTAAAGTCGCAGAAATGTCACACATATTTGGCCTGCAACTTTCTGTGCGACAAATTCAGACAGGAAAAATCAGTATAAATCCTTAGAAAATTATCCCCCAGTGTCTCCATCTGCTGGCGGTATTGAATAAGCATTGCTGCACTGATGGGGTATGCATTAGACGAAAAAAAAGAAGAAAAAGAAGAATAATACGCCCAGAAAAGAGGCGAAAAGGAGAAAAACGTAAAAAAACGTGAAAAAAAAGTAAGAGGAAGAGAAGGGAAAAAAAGGTGGAAATGGGTTTAAAAGTGATTTCGGCGGAGAAATATATATACATATATATATATATATATATATATATATATATATATATATATATACGCGCACACACACACATATATATAAACGTATTCTCCGTTGAGATATTGCAGCCGCTGCTGTGTCCAGGCCCAGGAGCCTTAGCACTGTGCTGTGATGTCACTCAATACCACTGACATCACTAGGTGTAAACAACATCTCTCCTTTGCTGTGTATGTGACTATGGAGCTGTTTGGTGATGTCGTCTATTATGGCCTTCATAGAAGCAACAGGAGATTGTTGCATCCATCTAGAACCCTCAGAACTACAGTGCTATGATGTCACTCACTTCCACAGGCCTTGCAGAGTGTAAACAACAACAACCCAGCTTTGTTGTGTATGTAACCATAGGGATTTGTGATGTCACCTAGAACCTTCACAGCAGCGACAGCTTTATGAGGAGCATCAGCACTGCTCTGCCTGAGCAGAACCATCACCGCCATAGGTTGTCAAATAACCCGGATTTAACCCACACAGGTAAGTCCAATGGGGTGCAGGCATGTCCTCTATGCTTACAGCTTCCCGTGGGTGTTGGTTTGATACCGTTTGGGGACAGCCAAGGAGGCATCTGCAGGCAACAAAGGTAGGTGTGTGCTTGTGTGTGTGTTTCCTATGCAGATCCTAAGCCCAGTGTCACATGCAAGTAGGAGGAGTAAGAAGGGTTCCTGGCAAATCCGGGTTATGGATTGCATTTAAAAAGGCCCCGTGGGAGTGCAATGGGCCCCTGTCTTGCTGCTTAGCAATAATGGTATGGGTTTAGGTTCTGCTGTGTGTACTGGTGGTTGACTGCCCCCCAGCCCAGAGTGTGCATGGAAAATTGTCTGGCAGCCTCCCTGACAGCAAGCAGTGATAGTGCCCATGAAGGGGACCTTGTTGGGCCCGCCCCTTTCACGGTTATCGCTTCTCGGCCTTTTGGCTAAGATCAAGTGTAGTATCTGTTCTTATCAGTTTAATATCTGATACGTCCCCTATCTGGGGACCATATATTAAATGGATTTTTGAGAACGGGGGCCGATTTCGAAGCTTGCTTCCGTCGCCCTATGCATTGACCCGATATGGCAGTATCTTCGGGTACAGTGCACCACCCCCTTACAGGGTTAAAAAGAAAGATTCCTACTTTCATTGCTACCTGCTTGCTGGCTAGCCAGCTAGCCAGCCCTGTGGGCCTTGCTGCTGCAGCCAAAAAACAAAAGGTGGTGCTGCTGCTGCTGCTTCTGCTTGTGTCTGGCCGCTGTTGGAGCGTCCAGGCACAGGACTTCTGCTGCTGCTGACTAAATGGCCTCCTTAATTGGATCATTTGAGTAGCCAGCACACCTGTGCAGGTAGGGCATGACATGATAGGCAGCTGCCTTGATAGCGGGTGGGTGCTGAATGTTCCTAATTGACAAAATAAGATTAATGCTTATGAAGAAATATAAAATCTCATCCCTTCCCCAATATCGCGCCACACCCCTACCCCTTAATTCCCTGGTTGAACTTGATGGACATATGTCTTTTTTCGACCGTACTAACTATGTAACTATGTAACATAACATGGGGGGGGGGGGGGGGGGTCTCCTGGCTGTTCACACAGGTGTGTCATTGCTGTACATTGACCATGCATTGCTTCTGTGGTATTGCAAAGGCAAAGACAAATGCTTCCAGCCATCCATTGCACTAATGGATTGGTCATCAGCTGGCTGTCTATGTCCCGCATCAATATAGACCAAAGTACAGAGGGTTAGGCTATGCTATTGTGCACCTACCTGATGCATCAGAAGGTGCGAGGCCCTTGCTAAATTCTGTGCACAGACTTTGAGATCTATACTTTAGACTGTATCTAAACCTGCTCCAACATGGACTGACATTCTGGCCTACTTTCAGCCGATGCGACTTGTCTGTCGCTGAACAGTCGCTTTTTATGTATTCAGCACCTATGTATAATGTTGTAAAAATGCTCTAGAAGCTAAAGTCGCAGAAATGTCACACATATTTGGCCTGCAACTTTCTGTGCGACAAATTCAGACAGGAAAAATCAGTATAAATCCTTAGAAAATTATCCCCCAGTGTCTCCATCTGCTGGCGGTATTGAATAAGCATTGCTGCACTGATGGGGTATGCATTAGACGAAAAAAAAGAAGAAAAAGAAGAATAATACGCCCAGAAAAGAGGCGAAAAGGAGAAAAACGTAAAAAAACGTGAAAAAAAAGTAAGAGGAAGAGAAGGGAAAAAAAGGTGGAAATGGGTTTAAAAGTGATTTCGGCGGAGAAATATATATATATATATATATATATATATATATATATATATATATACGCGCACACACACACATATATATAAACGTATTCTCCGTTGAGATATTGCAGCCGCTGCTGTGTCCAGGCCCAGGAGCCTTAGCACTGTGCTGTGATGTCACTCAATACCACTGACATCACTAGGTGTAAACAACATCTCTCCTTTGCTGTGTATGTGACTATGGAGCTGTTTGGTGATGTCGTCTATTATGGCCTTCATAGAAGCAACAGGAGATTGTTGCATCCATCTAGAACCCTCAGAACTACAGTGCTATGATGTCACTCACTTCCACAGGCCTTGCAGAGTGTAAACAACAACAACCCAGCTTTGTTGTGTATGTAACCATAGGGATTTGTGATGTCACCTAGAACCTTCACAGCAGCGACAGCTTTATGAGGAGCATCAGCACTGCTCTGCCTGAGCAGAACCATCACCGCCATAGGTTGTCAAATAACCCGGATTTAACCCACACAGGTAAGTCCAATGGGGTGCAGGCATGTCCTCTATGCTTACAGCTTCCCGTGGGTGTTGGTTTGATACCGTTTGGGGACAGCCAAGGAGGCATCTGCAGGCAACAAAGGTAGGTGTGTGCTTGTGTGTGTGTTTCCTATGCAGATCCTAAGCCCAGTGTCACATGCAAGTAGGAGGAGTAAGAAGGGTTCCTGGCAAATCCGGGTTATGGATTGCATTTAAAAAGGCCCCGTGGGAGTGCAATGGGCCCCTGTCTTGCTGCTTAGCAATAATGGTATGGGTTTAGGTTCTGCTGTGTGTACTGGTGGTTGACTGCCCCCCAGCCCAGAGTGTGCATGGAAAATTGTCTGGCAGCCTCCCTGACAGCAAGCAGTGATAGTGCCCATGAAGGGGACCTTGTTGGGCCCGCCCCTTTCACGGTTATCGCTTCTCGGCCTTTTGGCTAAGATCAAGTGTAGTATCTGTTCTTATCAGTTTAATATCTGATACGTCCCCTATCTGGGGACCATATATTAAATGGATTTTTGAGAACGGGGGCCGATTTCGAAGCTTGCTTCCGTCGCCCTATGCATTGACCCGATATGGCAGTATCTTCGGGTACAGTGCACCACCCCCTTACAGGGTTAAAAAGAAAGATTCCTACTTTCATTGCTACCTGCTTGCTGGCTAGCCAGCTAGCCAGCCCTGTGGGCCTTGCTGCTGCAGCCAAAAAACAAAAGGTGGTGCTGCTGCTGCTGCTTCTGCTTGTGTCTGGCCGCTGTTGGAGCGTCCAGGCACAGGACTTCTGCTGCTGCTGACTAAATGGCCTCCTTAATTGGATCATTTGAGTAGCCAGCACACCTGTGCAGGTAGGGCATGACATGATAGGCAGCTGCCTTGATAGCGGGTGGGTGCTGAATGTTCCTAATTGACAAAATAAGATTAATGCTTATGAAGAAATATAAAATCTCATCCCTTCCCCAATATCGCGCCACACCCCTACCCCTTAATTCCCTGGTTGAACTTGATGGACATATGTCTTTTTTCGACCGTACTAACTATGTAACTATGTAACATAACATGGGGGGGGGGGGGGGGGTCTCCTGGCTGTTCACACAGGTGTGTCATTGCTGTACATTGACCATGCATTGCTTCTGTGGTATTGCAAAGGCAAAGACAAATGCTTCCAGCCATCCATTGCACTAATGGATTGGTCATCAGCTGGCTGTCTATGTCCCGCATCAATATAGACCAAAGTACAGAGGGTTAGGCTATGCTATTGTGCACCTACCTGATGCATCAGAAGGTGCGAGGCCCTTGCTAAATTCTGTGCACAGACTTTGAGATCTATACTTTAGACTGTATCTAAACCTGCTCCAACATGGACTGACATTCTGGCCTACTTTCAGCCGATGCGACTTGTCTGTCGCTGAACAGTCGCTTTTTATGTATTCAGCACCTATGTATAATGTTGTAAAAATGCTCTAGAAGCTAAAGTCGCAGAAATGTCACACATATTTGGCCTGCAACTTTCTGTGCGACAAATTCAGACAGGAAAAATCAGTATAAATCCTTAGAAAATTATCCCCCAGTGTCTCCATCTGCTGGCGGTATTGAATAAGCATTGCTGCACTGATGGGGTATGCATTAGACGAAAAAAAAGAAGAAAAAGAAGAATAATACGCCCAGAAAAGAGGCGAAAAGGAGAAAAACGTAAAAAAACGTGAAAAAAAAGTAAGAGGAAGAGAAGGGAAAAAAAGGTGGAAATGGGTTTAAAAGTGATTTCGGCGGAGAAATATATATATATATATATATATATATATATATATATATATATATATATACGCGCACACACACACATATATATAAACGTATTCTCCGTTGAGATATTGCAGCCGCTGCTGTGTCCAGGCCCAGGAGCCTTAGCACTGTGCTGTGATGTCACTCAATACCACTGACATCACTAGGTGTAAACAACATCTCTCCTTTGCTGTGTATGTGACTATGGAGCTGTTTGGTGATGTCGTCTATTATGGCCTTCATAGAAGCAACAGGAGATTGTTGCATCCATCTAGAACCCTCAGAACTACAGTGCTATGATGTCACTCACTTCCACAGGCCTTGCAGAGTGTAAACAACAACAACCCAGCTTTGTTGTGTATGTAACCATAGGGATTTGTGATGTCACCTAGAACCTTCACAGCAGCGACAGCTTTATGAGGAGCATCAGCACTGCTCTGCCTGAGCAGAACCATCACCGCCATAGGTTGTCAAATAACCCGGATTTAACCCACACAGGTAAGTCCAATGGGGTGCAGGCATGTCCTCTATGCTTACAGCTTCCCGTGGGTGTTGGTTTGATACCGTTTGGGGACAGCCAAGGAGGCATCTGCAGGCAACAAAGGTAGGTGTGTGCTTGTGTGTGTGTTTCCTATGCAGATCCTAAGCCCAGTGTCACATGCAAGTAGGAGGAGTAAGAAGGGTTCCTGGCAAATCCGGGTTATGGATTGCATTTAAAAAGGCCCCGTGGGAGTGCAATGGGCCCCTGTCTTGCTGCTTAGCAATAATGGTATGGGTTTAGGTTCTGCTGTGTGTACTGGTGGTTGACTGCCCCCCAGCCCAGAGTGTGCATGGAAAATTGTCTGGCAGCCTCCCTGACAGCAAGCAGTGATAGTGCCCATGAAGGGGACCTTGTTGGGCCCGCCCCTTTCACGGTTATCGCTTCTCGGCCTTTTGGCTAAGATCAAGTGTAGTATCTGTTCTTATCAGTTTAATATCTGATACGTCCCCTATCTGGGGACCATATATTAAATGGATTTTTGAGAACGGGGGCCGATTTCGAAGCTTGCTTCCGTCGCCCTATGCATTGACCCGATATGGCAGTATCTTCGGGTACAGTGCACCACCCCCTTACAGGGTTAAAAAGAAAGATTCCTACTTTCATTGCTACCTGCTTGCTGGCTAGCCAGCTAGCCAGCCCTGTGGGCCTTGCTGCTGCAGCCAAAAAACAAAAGGTGGTGCTGCTGCTGCTGCTTCTGCTTGTGTCTGGCCGCTGTTGGAGCGTCCAGGCACAGGACTTCTGCTGCTGCTGACTAAATGGCCTCCTTAATTGGATCATTTGAGTAGCCAGCACACCTGTGCAGGTAGGGCATGACATGATAGGCAGCTGCCTTGATAGCGGGTGGGTGCTGAATGTTCCTAATTGACAAAATAAGATTAATGCTTATGAAGAAATATAAAATCTCATCCCTTCCCCAATATCGCGCCACACCCCTACCCCTTAATTCCCTGGTTGAACTTGATGGACATATGTCTTTTTTCGACCGTACTAACTATGTAACTATGTAACATAACATGGGGGGGGGGGGGGGGGGGGTCTCCTGGCTGTTCACACAGGTGTGTCATTGCTGTACATTGACCATGCATTGCTTCTGTGGTATTGCAAAGGCAAAGACAAATGCTTCCAGCCATCCATTGCACTAATGGATTGGTCATCAGCTGGCTGTCTATGTCCCGCATCAATATAGACCAAAGTACAGAGGGTTAGGCTATGCTATTGTGCACCTACCTGATGCATCAGAAGGTGCGAGGCCCTTGCTAAATTCTGTGCACAGACTTTGAGATCTATACTTTAGACTGTATCTAAACCTGCTCCAACATGGACTGACATTCTGGCCTACTTTCAGCCGATGCGACTTGTCTGTCGCTGAACAGTCGCTTTTTATGTATTCAGCACCTATGTATAATGTTGTAAAAATGCTCTAGAAGCTAAAGTCGCAGAAATGTCACACATATTTGGCCTGCAACTTTCTGTGCGACAAATTCAGACAGGAAAAATCAGTATAAATCCTTAGAAAATTATCCCCCAGTGTCTCCATCTGCTGGCGGTATTGAATAAGCATTGCTGCACTGATGGGGTATGCATTAGACGAAAAAAAAGAAGAAAAAGAAGAATAATACGCCCAGAAAAGAGGCGAAAAGGAGAAAAACGTAAAAAAACGTGAAAAAAAAGTAAGAGGAAGAGAAGGGAAAAAAAGGTGGAAATGGGTTTAAAAGTGATTTCGGCGGAGAAATATATATATATATATATATATATATATACGCGCACACACACACATATATATAAACGTATTCTCCGTTGAGATATTGCAGCCGCTGCTGTGTCCAGGCCCAGGAGCCTTAGCACTGTGCTGTGATGTCACTCAATACCACTGACATCACTAGGTGTAAACAACATCTCTCCTTTGCTGTGTATGTGACTATGGAGCTGTTTGGTGATGTCGTCTATTATGGCCTTCATAGAAGCAACAGGAGATTGTTGCATCCATCTAGAACCCTCAGAACTACAGTGCTATGATGACACTCACTTCCACAGGCCTTGCAGAGTGTAAACAACAACAACCCAGCTTTGTTGTGTATGTAACCATAGGGATTTGTGATGTCACCTAGAACCTTCACAGCAGCGACAGCTTTATGAGGAGCATCAGCACTGCTCTGCCTGAGCAGAACCATCACCGCCATAGGTTGTCAAATAACCCGGATTTAACCCACACAGGTAAGTCCAATGGGGTGCAGGCATGTCCTCTATGCTTACAGCTTCCCGTGGGTGTTGGTTTGATACCGTTTGGGGACAGCCAAGGAGGCATCTGCAGGCAACAAAGGTAGGTGTGTGCTTGTGTGTGTGTTTCCTATGCAGATCCTAAGCCCAGTGTCACATGCAAGTAGGAGGAGTAAGAAGGGTTCCTGGCAAATCCGGGTTATGGATTGCATTTAAAAAGGCCCCGTGGGAGTGCAATGGGCCCCTGTCTTGCTGCTTAGCAATAATGGTATGGGTTTAGGTTCTGCTGTGTGTACTGGTGGTTGACTGCCCCCCAGCCCAGAGTGTGCATGGAAAATTGTCTGGCAGCCTCCCTGACAGCATAGCAGTGATAGTGCCCATGAAGGGGACCTTGTTGGGCCCGCCCCTTTCACGGTTATCGCTTCTCGGCCTTTGGCTAAGATCAAGTGTAGTATCTGTTCTTATCAGTTTAATATCTGATACGTCCCCTATCTGGGGACCATATATTAAATGGAATTTTTGAGAACGGGGGCCGATTTCGAAGCTTGCTTCCGTCGCCCTATGCATTGACCCGATATGGCAGTATCTTCGGGTACAGTGCACCACCCCCTACAGGGTTAAAAAGAAAGATTCCTACTTTCATTGCTACCTGCTTGCTGGCTAGCCAGCTAGCCAGCCCTGTGGGCCTTGCTGCTGCAGCCAAAAAACAAAAGGTGGTGCTGCTGCTGCTGCTTCTGCTTGTGTCTGGCCGCTGTTGGAGCGTCCAGGCACAGGACTTCTGCTGCTGCTGACTAAATGGCCTCCTTAATTGGATCATTTGAGTAGCCAGCACACTGTGCAGGTAGGGCATGACATGATAGGCAGCTGCCTTGATAGCGGGTGGGTGCTGAATGTTCCTAATTGACAAAATAAGATTAATGCTTATGAAGAAATATAAAATCTCATCCCTTCCCCAATATCGCGCCACACCCCTACCCCTTAATTCCTGGTTGAACTTGATGGACATATGTCTTTTTTCGACCGTACTAACTATGTAACTATGTAACATAACATGGGGGGGGGGGGGGGTCTCCTGGCTGTTCACACAGGGTGTGTCATTGCTGTACATTGACCATGCATTGCTTCTGTGGTATTGCAAAGGCAAAGACAAATGCTTCCAGCCATCCATTGCACTAATGGATTGGTCATCAGCTGGCTGTCTATGTCCCGCATCAATATAGACCAAAGTACAGAGGGTTAGGCTATGCTATTGTGCACCTACCTGATGCATCAGAAGGTGCGAGGCCCTTGCTAAATTCTGTGCACAGACTTTGAGATCTATACTTTAGACTGTATCTAAAACTGCTCCAACATGGACTGACATTCTGGCCTACTTTCAGCCGATGCGACTTGTCTGTCGCTGAACAGTCGCTTTTTATGTATCAGCACCTATGTATAATGTTGTAAAAATGCTCTAGAAGCTAAAGTCGCAGAAATGTCACACATATTTGGCCTGCAACTTTCTGTGCGACAAATTCAGACAGGAAAAATCAGTATAAATCCTTAGAAAATTATCCCCCAGTGTCTCATCTGCTGGCGGTATTGAATAAGCATTGCTGCACTGATGGGGTATGCATTAGACGAAAAAAAAGAAGAAAAAAGAAGAATAATACGCCCAGAAAAGAGGCGAAAAGGAGAAAAAACGTAAAAAAACTTGAAAAAAAAGTAAGAGGAAGAGAAGGGAAAAAAAGGTGGAAATGGGTTTTAAAAGTGATTTCGGCGGAGAAATATATATATATATATATATATATATTTATATATATATATATATATATACGCGCACACACACACATATATATAAACGTATTCTCCGTTGAGATATTGCAGCCGCTGCTGTGTCCAGGCCCAGGAGCCTTAGCACTGTGCTGTGATGTCACTCAATACCACTGACATCACTAGGTGTAAACAACATCTCTCCTTTGCTGTGTATGTGACTATGGAGCTGTTTGGTGATGTCGTCTATTATGGCCTTCATAGAAGCAACAGGAGATTGTTGCATCCATCTAGAACCCTCAGAACTACAGTGCTATGATGTCACTCACTTCCACAGGCCTTGCAGAGTGTAAACAACAACAACCCAGCTTTGTTGTGTATGTAACCATAGGGATTTGTGATGTCACCTAGAACCTTCACAGCAGCGACAGCTTTATGAGGAGCATCAGCACTGCTCTGCCTGAGCAGAACCATCACCGCCATAGGTTGTCAATAACCCGGATTTAACCCACACAGGTAAGTCCAATGGGTGCAGGCATGTCCTCTATGCTTACAGCTTCCCGTGGGTGTTGGTTTGATACCGTTTGGGGACAGCCAAGGAGGCATCTGCAGGCAACAAAGGTAGGGTGTGTGCTTGTGTGTGTGTTTCTATGCAGATCCTAAGCCCAGTGTCACATGCAAGTAGGAGGAGTAAGAAGGGTTCCTGGCAAATCCGGGTTATGGATTGCATTTAAAAAGGCCCGTGGGAGTGCAATGGGCCCCTGTCTTGCTGCTTAGCAATAATGGTATGGGTTTAGGTTCTGCTGTGTGTACTGGTGGTTGACTGCCCCCCAGCCCAGAGTGTGCATGGAAAATTGTCTGGCAGCCTCCCTGACAGCAAGCAGTGATAGTGCCCATGAAGGGGACCTTGTTGGGCCCGCCCCTTTCACGGTTATCGCTTCTCGGCCTTTTGGCTAAGATCAAGTGTAGTATCTGTTCTTATCAGTTTAATATCTGATACGTCCCTATCTGGGGGACCATATATTAAATGGATTTTTGAGAACGGGGCCGATTTCGAAGCTTGCTTCCGTCGCCCTATGCATTGACCCGATATGGCAGTATCTTCGGGTACAGTGCACCACCCCCTTACAGGGTTAAAAAGAAAGATTCCTACTTTCATTGCTACCTGCTTGCTGGCTAGCCAGCTAGCCAGCCCTGTGGGCCTTGCTGCTGCAGCCAAAAAACAAAAGGTGGTGCTGCTGCTGCTGCTTCTGCTTGTGTCTGGCCGCTGTTGGAGCGTCCAGGCACAGGACTTCTGCTGCTGCTGACTAAATGGCCTCCTTAATTGGATCATTTGAGTAGCCAGCACACCTGTGCAGGTAGGGGCATGACATGATAGGCAGCTGCCTTGATAGCGGGTGGGTGCTGAATGTTCCTAATTGACAAAATAAGATTAATGCTTATGAAGAAATATAAAATCTCATCCCTTCCCCAATATCGCGCCACACCCCTACCCCTTAATTCCCTGGTTGAACTGATGGACATATGTCTTTTTTCGACCGTACTAACTATGTAACTATGTAACATAACATGGGGGGGGGGGGGGGGGGTCTCCTGGCTTGTTCACACAGGTGTGTCATTGCTGTACATTGACCATGCATTGCTTCTGTGGTATTGCAAAGGCAAAGACAAATGCTTCCAGCCATCCATTGCACTAATGGATTGGTCATCAGCTGGCTGTCTATGTCCGCATCAATATAGACCAAAGTACAGAGGGTTAGGCTATGCTATTGTGCACCTACCTGATGCATCAGAAGGTGCGAGGCCCTTGCTAATTCTGTGCACAGACTTTGAGATCTATACTTTAGACTGTATCTAAACCTGCTCCAACATGGACTGACATTCTGGCCTACTTTCAGCCGATGCGACTTGTCTGTCGCTGAACAGTCGCTTTTTATGTATTCAGCACTATGTATAATGTTGTAAAAATGCTCTAGAAGCTAAAGTCGCAGAAATGTCACACATATTTGGCCTGCAACTTTCTGTGCGACAAATTCAGACAGGAAAAATCAGTATAAATCCTTAGAAAATTATCCCCCAGTGTCTCCATCAGCTGGCGGTATTGAATAAGCATTGCTGCACTGATGGGGTATGCATTAGACGAAAAAAAAGAAGAAAAAGAAGAATAATACGCCCAGAAAAGAGGCGAAAAGGAGAAAAACGTAAAAAAACGTGAAAAAAAAGTAAGAGGAAGAGAAGGGAAAAAAAGGTGGAAATGGGTTTAAAAGTGATTTCGGCGGAGAAATATATATATATATATATATATATATATATATATATATATATACGCGCACACACACACATATATATAAACGTATTCTCCGTTGAGATATTGCAGCCGCTGCTGTGTCCAGGGCCCAGGAGCCTTAGCACTGTGCTGTGATGTCACTCAATACCACTGACATCACTAGGTGTAAACAACATCTCTCCTTTGCTGTGTATGTGACTATGGAGCTGTTTGGTGATGTCGTCTATTATGGCCTTCATAGAAGCAACAGGAGATTGTTGCATCCATCTAGAACCTCAGAACTACAGTGCTATGATGTCACTCACTTCCACAGGCCTTGCAGAGTGTAAACAACAACAACCCAGCTTTGTTGTGTATGTAACCATAGGGATTTGTGATGTCACCTAGAACCTTCACAGCAGCGACAGCTTTATGAGGAGCATCAGCACTGCTCTGCCTGAGCAGAACCATCACCGCCATAGGTTGTCAAATAACCCGGATTTAACCCACACAGGTAAGTCCAATGGGGTGCAGGCATGTCCTCTATGCTTACAGCTTCCCGTGGGTGTTGGTTTGATACCGTTTGGGGACAGCCAAGGAGGCATCTGCAGGCAACAAAGGTAGGTGTGTGCTTGTGTGTGTGTTTCCTATGCAGATCCTAAGCCAGTGTCACATGCAAGTAGGAGGAGTAAGAAGGGTTCCTGGCAAATCCGGGTTATGGATTGCATTTAAAAAGGCCCCGTGGGAGTGCAATGGGCCCCTGTCTTGCTGCTTAGCAATAATGGTATGGGTTTAGGTTCTGCTGTGTGTACTGGGTGGTTGACTGCCCCCCAGCCCAGAGTGTGCATGGAAAATTGTCTGGCAGCCTCCCTGACAGCAAGCAGTGATAGTGCCCATGAAGGGGACCTTGTTGGGCCCGCCCCTTTCACGGTTATCGCTTCTCGGCCCTTTTGGCTAAGATCAAGTGTAGTATCTGTTCTTATCAGTTTACTATCTGATACGTCCCCTATCTGGGGACCATATATTAAATGGATTTTGAGAACGGGGGCCGATTTCGAAGCTTGCTTCCGTCGCCCTATGCATTGACCCGATATGGCAGTATCTTCGGGTACAGTGCACCACCCCCTTACAGGGTTAAAAAGAAAGATTCCTACTTTCATTGCTACCTGCTTGCTGGCTAGCCAGCTAGCCAGCCCTGTGGGCCTTGCTGCTGCAGCCAAAAACAAAAGGTGGTGCTGCTGCTGCTGCTTCTGCTTGTGTCTGGCCGCTGTTGGAGCGTCCAGGCACAGGACTTCTGCTGCTGCTGACTAAATGGCCTCCTTAATTGGATCATTTGAGTAGCCAGCACACCTGTGCAGGTAGGGGCATGACATGATAGGCAGCTGCCTTGATAGCGGGTGGGTGCTGAATGTTCCTAATTGACAAAATAAGGATTAATGCTTATGAAGAAATATAAAATCTCATCCCTTCCCCAATATCGCGCCACACCCCTACCCCTTAATTCCCTGGTTGAACTTGATGGACATATGTCTTTTTCGACCGTACTAACTATGTAACTATGTAACATAACATGGGGGGGGGGGGGGGGGGGGGGGCTCCTGGCTGTTCACACAGGTGTGTCATTGCTGTACATTGACCATGCATTGCTTCTGTGGTATTGCAAAGGCAAAGACAAATGCTTCCAGCCATCCATTGCACTAATGGATTGGTCATCAGCTGGCTGTCTATGTCCCGCATCAATATAGACCAAAGTACAGAGGGTTAGGCTATGCTATTGTGCACCTACCTGATGCATCAGAAGGTGCGAGGCCCTTGCTAAATTCTGTGCACAGACTTTGAGATCTATACTTTAGACTGTATCTAAACCTGCTCCAACATGGGACTGACATTCTGGCCTACTTTCAGCCGATGCGACTTGTCTGTCGCTGAACAGTCGCTTTTTATGTATTCAGCACCTATGTATAATGTTGTAAAAATGCTCTAGAAGCTAAAGTCGCAGAAATGTCACACATATTTGGCCTGCAACTTTCTGTGCGACAAATTCAGACAGGAAAAATCAGTATAAATCCTTAGAAAATTATCCCCCAGTGTCTCCATCTGCTGGCGGTATTGAATAAGCATTGCTGCACTGATGGGGTATGCATTAGACGAAAAAAAAGAAGAAAAAAGAAGAATATACGCCCAGAAAAGAGGCGAAAAGGAGAAAAACGTAAAAAAAACGTGAAAAAAAAGTAAGAGGAAGAGAAAGGGAAAAAAAGGTGGAAATGGGTTTAAAAGTGATTTCGGCGGAGAAATATATATACATATATATATATATATATATATATATATATATATATATATATACACGGCACACACACACATATATATAAACGTATTCTCCGTTGAGATATTGCAGCCGCTGCTGTGTCCAGGCCCAGGAGCCTTAGCACTGTTGCTGTGATGTCACTCAATACCACTGACATCACTAGGTGTAAACAACATCTCTCCTTTGCTGTGTATGTGACTATGGAGCTGTTTGGTGATGTCGTCTATTATGGCCTTCATAGAAGCAACAGGAGATTGTTGCATCCATCTAGAACCCTCAGAACTACAGTGCTATGATGTCACTCACTTCCACAGGCCTTGCAGAGTGTAAACAACAACAACCCAGCTTTGTTGTGTATGTAACCATAGGGATTTGTGATGTCACCTAGAACCTTCACAGCAGCGACAGCTTTATGAGGAGCATCAGCACTGCTCTGCCTGAGCAGAACCATCACCGCCATAGGTTGTCAAATAACCCGGATTTAACCCACACAGGTAAGTCCAATGGGGTGCAGGCATGTCCTCTATGCTTACAGCTTCCCGTGGGTGTTGGTTTGATACCGTTTGGGGACAGCCAAGGAGGCATCTGCAGGCAACAAAGGTAGGTGTGTGCTTGTGTGTGTGTTTCCTATGCAGATCCTAAGCCCAGTGTCACATGCAAGTAGGAGGAGTAAGAAGGGTTCCTGGCAAATCCGGGTTATGGATTGCATTTAAAAAGGCCCCGTGGGAGTGCAATGGGCCCCTGTCTTGCTGCTTAGCAATAATGGTATGGGTTTAGGTTCTGCTGTGTGTACTGGTGGTTGACTGCCCCCCAGCCCAGAGTGTGCATGGAAAATTGTCTGGCAGCCTCCCTGACAGCAAGCAGTGATAGTGCCCATGAAGGGGACCTTGTTGGGCCCGCCCCTTTCACGGTTATCGCTTCTCGCCTTTTGGCTAAGATCAAGTGTAGTATCTGTTCTTATCAGTTTAATATCTGATACGTCCCCTATCTGGGGACCATATATTAAATGGATTTTTGAGAACGGGGGCCGATTTCGAAGCTTGCTTCCGTCGCCCTATGCATTGGACCCGATATGGCAGTATCTTCGGGTACAGTGCACCACCCCCTTACAGGGTTAAAAAGAAAGATTCCTACTTTCATTGCTACCTGCTTGCTGGCTAGCCAGCTAGCCAGCCCTGTGGGCCTTGCTGCTGCAGCCAAAAAAACAAAAGGTGGTGCTGCTGCTGCTGCTTCTGCTTCTGCTTGTGTCTGGCCGCTGTTGGAGCGTCCAGGCACAGGACTTCTGCTGCTGCTGACTAAATGGCCTCCTTAATTGGATCATTTGAGTAGCCAGCACACCTGTGCAGGTAGGGCATGACATGATAGGCAGCTGCCTTGATAGCGGGTGGGGTGCTGAATGTTCCTAATTGACAAAATAAGATTAATGCTTATGAAGAAATATAAAATCTCATCCCTTCCCCATATATAGCGCCACACCCTACCCCTTAATTCCCTGGTTGAACTTGATGGACATATGTCTTTTTTCGACCGTACTAACTATGTAACTATTGTAACATAACATGGGGGGGGGGGGGGGGGGGGGGGGTCTCCTGGCTGTTCACACAGGTGTGTCATTGCTGTACATTGGACCATGCATTGCTTCTGTGGTATTGCAAAGGCAAAGACAAATGCTTCCAGCCATCCATTGCACTAATGGATTGGTCATCAGCTGGCTGTCTATGTCCCGCATCAATATAGACCAAAGTACAGAGGGTTAGGCTATGCTATTGTGCACCTACTGATGCATCAGAAGGTGCGAGGCCCTTGCTAAATTCTGTGCACAGACTTTGAGATCTATACTTTAGACTGTATCTAAACCTGCTCCAACATGGACTGACATTCTGGCCTACTTTCAGCCGATGCGACTTGTCTGTCGCTGAACAGTCGCTTTTATGTATTCAGCACCTATGTATAATGTTGTAAAAATGCTCTAGAAGCTAAAGTCGCAGAAATGTCACACATATTTGGCCTGCAACTTTCTGTGCGACAAATTCAGACAGGAAAAATCAGTATAAATCCTTAGAAAATTATCCCCCAGTGTCTCCATCTGCTGGCGGTATTGAATAAGCATTGCTGCACTGATGGGGTATGCATTAGACGAAAAAAAAGAAGAAAAAGAAGAATAATACGCCCAGAAAAGAGGCGAAAAGGAGAAAAACGTAAAAAAACGTGAAAAAAAAGTAAGAGGAAGAGAAGGGAAAAAAGGTGGAAATGGGTTTAAAGTGATTTCGGCGGAGAAAAATATATATATATATATATATATATATATATATATATATATATATACGCGCACACACACACATATATATAAACGTATTCTCCGTTGAGATATTGCAGCCGCTGCTGTGTCCAGGCCAGGAGCCTTAGCACTGTGCTGTGATGTCACTCAATATCACTGACATCACTAGGTGTAAACAACATCTCTCCTTTGCTGTGTATGTGACTATGGAGGCTGTTTGGTGATGTCGTCTATTATGGCCTTCATAGAAGCAACAGGAGATTGTTGCATCCATCTAGAACCCTCAGAACTACAGTGCTATGATGTCACTCACTTCCACAGGCCTTGCAGAGTGTAAACAACAACAACCCAGCTTTGTTGTGTATGTAACCATAGGGATTTGTGATGTCCACCTAGAACCTTCACAGCAGCGACAGCTTTATGAGGAGCATCAGCACTGCTCTGCTGAGCAGAACCATCACCGCCATAGGTTGTCAAATAACCGGATTTAACCCACACAGGTAAGTCCAATGGGGTGCAGGCATGTCCTCTATGCTTACAGCTTCCCGTGGGTGTTGGTTTGATACCGTTTGGGGACAAGCCAATGAGGCATCTGCAGGCAACAAAGGTAGGTGTGTGCTTGTGTGTGTGTTTCCTATGCAGATCCTAAGCCCAGTGTCACATGCAAGTAGGAGGAGTAAGAAGGGTTCCTGGCAAATCCGGGTTATGGATTGCATTTAAAAAGGCCCCGTGGGAGTGCAATGGGCCCCTGTCTTGCTGCTTAGCAATAATGGTATGGGTTTAGGTTCTGCTGTGTGTACTGGTGGTTGACTGCCCCCCAGCCCAGAGTGTGCATGGAAAATTGTCTGGCAGCCTCCCTGACAGCAAGCAGTGATAGTGCCCATGAAGGGGACCTTGTTGGGCCCGCCCCTTTCACGGTTATCGCTTCTCGGCCTTTTGGCTAAGATCAAGTGTAGTATCTGTTCTTATCAGTTTAATATCTGATACGTCCCCTATCTGGGGACCATATATTAAATGGATTTTTGAGAACGGGGGCCGATTTCGAAGCTTGCTTCCGTCGCCCTATGCATTGACCCGATATGGCAGTATCTTCGGGTACAGTGCACCACCCCCTTACAGGGTTAAAAAGAAAGATTCCTACTTTCATTGCTACCTGCTTGCTGGCTAGCCAGCTAGCCAGCCCTGTGGGCCTTGCTGCTGCAGCCAAAAAACAAAAGGTGGTGCTGCTGCTGCTGCTTCTGCTTGTGTCTGGCCGCTGTTGGAGCGTCCAGGCACAGGACTTCTGCTGCTGCTGACTAAATGGCCTCCTTAATTGGATCATTTGAGTAGCCAGCACACCTGTGCAGGTAGGGCATGACATGATAGGCAGCTGCCTTGATAGCGGGTGGGTGCTGAATGTTCCTAATTGACAAAATAAGATTAATGCTTATGAAGAAATATAAAATCTCATCCCTTCCCCAATATCGCGCCACACCCCTACCCCTTAATTCCCTGGTTGAACTTGATGGACATATGTCTTTTTTCGACCGTACTAACTATGTAACTATGTAACATAACATGGGGGGGGGGGGGGGGGGGTCTCCTGGCTGTTCACACAGGTGTGTCATTGCTGTACATTGACCATGCATTGCTTCTGTGGTATTGCAAAGGCAAAGACAAATGCTTCCAGCCATCCATTGCACTAATGGATTGGTCATCAGCTGGCTGTCTATGTCCCGCATCAATATAGACCAAAGTACAGAGGGTTAGGCTATGCTATTGTGCACCTACCTGATGCATCAGAAGGTGCGAGGCCCTTGCTAAATTCTGTGCACAGACTTTGAGATCTATACTTTAGACTGTATCTAAACCTGCTCCAACATGGACTGACATTCTGGCCTACTTTCAGCCGATGCGACTTGTCTGTCGCTGAACAGTCGCTTTTTATGTATTCAGCACCTATGTATAATGTTGTAAAAATGCTCTAGAAGCTAAAGTCGCAGAAATGTCACACATATTTGGCCTGCAACTTTCTGTGCGACAAATTCAGACAGGAAAAATCAGTATAAATCCTTAGAAAATTATCCCCCAGTGTCTCCATCTGCTGGCGGTATTGAATAAGCATTGCTGCACTGATGGGGTATGCATTAGACGAAAAAAAAGAAGAAAAAGAAGAATAATACGCCCAGAAAAGAGGCGAAAAGGAGAAAAACGTAAAAAAACGTGAAAAAAAAGTAAGAGGAAGAGAAGGGAAAAAAAGGTGGAAATGGGTTTAAAAGTGATTTCGGCGGAGAAATATATATATATATATATATATATATATATATATATATATATATACGCGCACACACACACATATATATAAACGTATTCTCCGTTGAGATATTGCAGCCGCTGCTGTGTCCAGGCCCAGGAGCCTTAGCACTGTGCTGTGATGTCACTCAATACCACTGACATCACTAGGTGTAAACAACATCTCTCCTTTGCTGTGTATGTGACTATGGAGCTGTTTGGTGATGTCGTCTATTATGGCCTTCATAGAAGCAACAGGAGATTGTTGCATCCATCTAGAACCCTCAGAACTACAGTGCTATGATGTCACTCACTTCCACAGGCCTTGCAGAGTGTAAACAACAACAACCCAGCTTTGTTGTGTATGTAACCATAGGGATTTGTGATGTCACCTAGAACCTTCACAGCAGCGACAGCTTTATGAGGAGCATCAGCACTGCTCTGCCTGAGCAGAACCATCACCGCCATAGGTTGTCAAATAACCCGGATTTAACCCACACAGGTAAGTCCAATGGGGTGCAGGCATGTCCTCTATGCTTACAGCTTCCCGTGGGTGTTGGTTTGATACCGTTTGGGGACAGCCAAGGAGGCATCTGCAGGCAACAAAGGTAGGTGTGTGCTTGTGTGTGTGTTTCCTATGCAGATCCTAAGCCCAGTGTCACATGCAAGTAGGAGGAGTAAGAAGGGTTCCTGGCAAATCCGGGTTATGGATTGCATTTAAAAAGGCCCCGTGGGAGTGCAATGGGCCCCTGTCTTGCTGCTTAGCAATAATGGTATGGGTTTAGGTTCTGCTGTGTGTACTGGTGGTTGACTGCCCCCCAGCCCAGAGTGTGCATGGAAAATTGTCTGGCAGCCTCCCTGACAGCAAGCAGTGATAGTGCCCATGAAGGGGACCTTGTTGGGCCCGCCCCTTTCACGGTTATCGCTTCTCGGCCTTTTGGCTAAGATCAAGTGTAGTATCTGTTCTTATCAGTTTAATATCTGATACGTCCCCTATCTGGGGACCATATATTAAATGGATTTTTGAGAACGGGGGCCGATTTCGAAGCTTGCTTCCGTCGCCCTATGCATTGACCCGATATGGCAGTATCTTCGGGTACAGTGCACCACCCCCTTACAGGGTTAAAAAGAAAGATTCCTACTTTCATTGCTACCTGCTTGCTGGCTAGCCAGCTAGCCAGCCCTGTGGGCCTTGCTGCTGCAGCCAAAAAACAAAAGGTGGTGCTGCTGCTGCTGCTTCTGCTTGTGTCTGGCCGCTGTTGGAGCGTCCAGGCACAGGACTTCTGCTGCTGCTGACTAAATGGCCTCCTTAATTGGATCATTTGAGTAGCCAGCACACCTGTGCAGGTAGGGCATGACATGATAGGCAGCTGCCTTGATAGCGGGTGGGTGCTGAATGTTCCTAATTGACAAAATAAGATTAATGCTTATGAAGAAATATAAAATCTCATCCCTTCCCCAATATCGCGCCACACCCCTACCCCTTAATTCCCTGGTTGAACTTGATGGACATATGTCTTTTTTCGACCGTACTAACTATGTAACTATGTAACATAACATGGGGGGGGGGGGGGGGGGGGGGTCTCCTGGCTGTTCACACAGGTGTGTCATTGCTGTACATTGACCATGCATTGCTTCTGTGGTATTGCAAAGGCAAAGACAAATGCTTCCAGCCATCCATTGCACTAATGGATTGGTCATCAGCTGGCTGTCTATGTCCCGCATCAATATAGACCAAAGTACAGAGGGTTAGGCTATGCTATTGTGCACCTACCTGATGCATCAGAAGGTGCGAGGCCCTTGCTAAATTCTGTGCACAGACTTTGAGATCTATACTTTAGACTGTATCTAAACCTGCTCCAACATGGACTGACATTCTGGCCTACTTTCAGCCGATGCGACTTGTCTGTCGCTGAACAGTCACTTTTTATGTATTCAGCACCTATGTATAATGTTGTAAAAATGCTCTAGAAGCTAAAGTCGCAGAAATGTCACACATATTTGGCCTGCAACTTTCTGTGCGACAAATTCAGACAGGAAAAATCAGTATAAATCCTTAGAAAATTATCCCCCAGTGTCTCCATCTGCTGGCGGTATTGAATAAGCATTGCTGCACTGATGGGGTATGCATTAGACGAAAAAAAAGAAGAAAAAGAAGAATAATACGCCCAGAAAAGAGGCGAAAAGGAGAAAAACGTAAAAAAACGTGAAAAAAAAGTAAGAGGAAGAGAAGGGAAAAAAAGGTGGAAATGGGTTTAAAAGTGATTTCGGCGGAGAAATATATATATATATATATATATATATATATATATATATATATATATATACGCGCACACACACACATATATATAAACGTATTCTCCGTTGAGATATTGCAGCCGCTGCTGTGTCCAGGCCCAGGAGCCTTAGCACTGTGCTGTGATGTCACTCAATACCACTGACATCACTAGGTGTAAACAACATCTCTCCTTTGCTGTGTATGTGACTATGGAGCTGTTTGGTGATGTCGTCTATTATGGCCTTCATAGAAGCAACAGGAGATTGTTGCATCCATCTAGAACCCTCAGAACTACAGTGCTATGATGTCACTCACTTCCACAGGCCTTGCAGAGTGTAAACAACAACAACCCAGCTTTGTTGTGTATGTAACCATAGGGATTTGTGATGTCACCTAGAACCTTCACAGCAGCGACAGCTTTATGAGGAGCATCAGCACTGCTCTGCCTGAGCAGAACCATCACCGCCATAGGTTGTCAAATAACCCGGATTTAACCCACACAGGTAAGTCCAATGGGGTGCAGGCATGTCCTCTATGCTTACAGCTTCCCGTGGGTGTTGGTTTGATACCGTTTGGGGACAGCCAAGGAGGCATCTGCAGGCAACAAAGGTAGGTGTGTGCTTGTGTGTGTGTTTCCTATGCAAATCCTAAGCCCAGTGTCACATGCAAGTAGGAGGAGTAAGAAGGGTTCCTGGCAAATCCGGGTTATGGATTGCATTTAAAAAGGCCCCGTGGGAGTGCAATGGGCCCCTGTCTTGCTGCTTAGCAATAATGGTATGGGTTTAGGTTCTGCTGTGTGTACTGGTGGTTGACTGCCCCCCAGCCCAGAGTGTGCATGGAAAATTGTCTGGCAGCCTCCCTGACAGCAAGCAGTGATAGTGCCCATGAAGGGGACCTTGTTGGGCCCGCCCCTTTCACGGTTATCGCTTCTCGGCCTTTTGGCTAAGATCAAGTGTAGTATCTGTTCTTATCAGTTTAATATCTGATACGTCCCCTATCTGGGGACCATATATTAAATGGATTTTTGAGAACGGGGGCCGATTTCGAAGCTTGCTTCCGTCGCCCTATGCATTGACCCGATATGGCAGTATCTTCGGGTACAGTGCACCACCCCCTTACAGGGTTAAAAAGAAAGATTCCTACTTTCATTGCTACCTGCTTGCTGGCTAGCCAGCTAGCCAGCCCTGTGGGCCTTGCTGCTGCAGCCAAAAAACAAAAGGTGGTGCTGCTGCTGCTGCTTCTGCTTGTGTCTGGCCGCTGTTGGAGCGTCCAGGCACAGGACTTCTGCTGCTGCTGACTAAATGGCCTCCTTAATTGGATCATTTGAGTAGCCAGCACACCTGTGCAGGTAGGGCATGACATGATAGGCAGCTGCCTTGATAGCGGGTGGGTGCTGAATGTTCCTAATTGACAAAATAAGATTAATGCTTATGAAGAAATATAAAATCTCATCCCTTCCCCAATATCGCGCCACACCCCTACCCCTTAATTCCCTGGTTGAACTTGATGGACATATGTCTTTTTTCGACCGTACTAACTATGTAACTATGTAACATAACATGGGGGGGGGGGGGGGGGGGGGGTCTCCTGGCTGTTCACACAGGTGTGTCATTGCTGTACATTGACCATGCATTGCTTCTGTGGTATTGCAAAGGCAAAGACAAATGCTTCCAGCCATCCATTGCACTAATGGATTGGTCATCAGCTGGCTGTCTATGTCCCGCATCAATATAGACCAAAGTACAGAGGGTTAGGCTATGCTATTGTGCACCTACCTGATGCATCAGAAGGTGCGAGGCCCTTGCTAAATTCTGTGCACAGACTTTGAGATCTATACTTTAGACTGTATCTAAACCTGCTCCAACATGGACTGACATTCTGGCCTACTTTCAGCCGATGCGACTTGTCTGTCGCTGAACAGTCGCTTTTTATGTATTCAGCACCTATGTATAATGTTGTAAAAATGCTCTAGAAGCTAAAGTCGCAGAAATGTCACACATATTTGGCCTGCAACTTTCTGTGCGACAAATTCAGACAGGAAAAATCAGTATAAATCCTTAGAAAATTATCCCCCAGTGTCTCCATCTGCTGGCGGTATTGAATAAGCATTGCTGCACTGATGGGGTATGCATTAGACGAAAAAAAAGAAGAAAAAGAAGAATAATACGCCCAGAAAAGAGGCGAAAAGGAGAAAAATGTAAAAAAACGTGAAAAAAAAGTAAGAGGAAGAGAAGGGAAAAAAAGGTGGAAATGGGTTTAAAAGTGATTTCGGCGGAGAAATATATATATATATATATATATATATATATATATATATATATATATATATATATATATACGCGCACACACACACATATATATAAACGTATTCTCCGTTGAGATATTGCAGCCGCTGCTGTGTCCAGGCCCAGGAGCCTTAGCACTGTGCTGTGATGTCACTCAATACCACTGACATCACTAGGTGTAAACAACATCTCTCCTTTGCTGTGTATGTGACTATGGAGCTGTTTGGTGATGTCGTCTATTATGGCCTTCATAGAAGCAACAGGAGATTGTTGCATCCATCTAGAACCCTCAGAACTACAGTGCTATGATGTCACTCACTTCCACAGGCCTTGCAGAGTGTAAACAACAACAACCCAGCTTTGTTGTGTATGTAACCATAGGGATTTGTGATGTCACCTAGAACCTTCACAGCAGCGACAGCTTTATGAGGAGCATCAGCACTGCTCTGCCTGAGCAGAACCATCACCGCCATAGGTTGTCAAATAACCCGGATTTAACCCACACAGGTAAGTCCAATGGGGTGCAGGCATGTCCTCTATGCTTACAGCTTCCCGTGGGTGTTGGTTTGATACCGTTTGGGGACAGCCAAGGAGGCATCTGCAGGCAACAAAGGTAGGTGTGTGCTTGTGTGTGTGTTTCCTATGCAGATCCTAAGCCCAGTGTCACATGCAAGTAGGAGGAGTAAGAAGGGTTCCTGGCAAATCCGGGTTATGGATTGCATTTAAAAAGGCCCCGTGGGAGTGCAATGGGCCCCTGTCTTGCTGCTTAGCAATAATGGTATGGGTTTAGGTTCTGCTGTGTGTACTGGTGGTTGACTGCCCCCCAGCCCAGAGTGTGCATGGAAAATTGTCTGGCAGCCTCCCTGACAGCAAGCAGTGATAGTGCCCATGAAGGGGACCTTGTTGGGCCCGCCCCTTTCACGGTTATCGCTTCTCGGCCTTTTGGCTAAGATCAAGTGTAGTATCTGTTCTTATCAGTTTAATATCTGATACGTCCCCTATCTGGGGACCATATATTAAATGGATTTTTGAGAACGGGGGCCGATTTCGAAGCTTGCTTCCGTCGCCCTATGCATTGACCCGATATGGCAGTATCTTCGGGTACAGTGCACCACCCCCTTACAGGGTTAAAAAGAAAGATTCCTACTTTCATTGCTACCTGCTTGCTGGCTAGCCAGCTAGCCAGCCCTGTGGGCCTTGCTGCTGCAGCCAAAAAACAAAAGGTGGTGCTGCTGCTGCTGCTTCTGCTTGTGTCTGGCCGCTGTTGGAGCGTCCAGGCACAGGACTTCTGCTGCTGCTGACTAAATGGCCTCCTTAATTGGATCATTTGAGTAGCCAGCACACCTGTGCAGGTAGGGCATGACATGATAGGCAGCTGCCTTGATAGCGGGTGGGTGCTGAATGTTCCTAATTGACAAAATAAGATTAATGCTTATGAAGAAATATAAAATCTCATCCCTTCCCCAATATCGCGCCACACCCCTACCCCTTAATTCCCTGGTTGAACTTGATGGACATATGTCTTTTTTCGACCGTACTAACTATGTAACTATGTAACATAACATGGGGGGGGGGGGGGGGGGTCTCCTGGCTGTTCACACAGGTGTGTCATTGCTGTACATTGACCATGCATTGCTTCTGTGGTATTGCAAAGGCAAAGACAAATGCTTCCAGCCATCCATTGCACTAATGGATTGGTCATCAGCTGGCTGTCTATGTCCCGCATCAATATAGACCAAAGTACAGAGGGTTAGGCTATGCTATTGTGCACCTACCTGATGCATCAGAAGGTGCGAGGCCCTTGCTAAATTCTGTGCACAGACTTTGAGATCTATACTTTAGACTGTATCTAAACCTGCTCCAACATGGACTGACATTCTGGCCTACTTTCAGCCGATGCGACTTGTCTGTCGCTGAACAGTCGCTTTTTATGTATTCAGCACCTATGTATAATGTTGTAAAAATGCTCTAGAAGCTAAAGTCGCAGAAATGTCACACATATTTGGCCTGCAACTTTCTGTGCGACAAATTCAGACAGGAAAAATCAGTATAAATCCTTAGAAAATTATCCCCCAGTGTCTCCATCTGCTGGCGGTATTGAATAAGCATTGCTGCACTGATGGGGTATGCATTAGACGAAAAAAAAGAAGAAAAAGAAGAATAATACGCCCAGAAAAGAGGCGAAAAGGAGAAAAACGTAAAAAAACGTGAAAAAAAAGTAAGAGGAAGAGAAGGGAAAAAAAGGTGGAAATGGGTTTAAAAGTGATTTCGGCGGAGAAATATATATATATATATATATATATATATATATATATATATATATATACGCGCACACACACACATATATATAAACGTATTCTCCGTTGAGATATTGCAGCCGCTGCTGTGTCCAGGCCCAGGAGCCTTAGCACTGTGCTGTGATGTCACTCAATACCACTGACATCACTAGGTGTAAACAACATCTCTCCTTTGCTGTGTATGTGACTATGGAGCTGTTTGGTGATGTCGTCTATTATGGCCTTCATAGAAGCAACAGGAGATTGTTGCATCCATCTAGAACCCTCAGAACTACAGTGCTATGATGTCACTCACTTCCACAGGCCTTGCAGAGTGTAAACAACAACAACCCAGCTTTGTTGTGTATGTAACCATAGGGATTTGTGATGTCACCTAGAACCTTCACAGCAGCGACAGCTTTATGAGGAGCATCAGCACTGCTCTGCCTGAGCAGAACCATCACCGCCATAGGTTGTCAAATAACCCGGATTTAACCCACACAGGTAAGTCCAATGGGGTGCAGGCATGTCCTCTATGCTTACAGCTTCCCGTGGGTGTTGGTTTGATACCGTTTGGGGACAGCCAAGGAGGCATCTGCAGGCAACAAAGGTAGGTGTGTGCTTGTGTGTGTGTTTCCTATGCAGATCCTAAGCCCAGTGTCACATGCAAGTAGGAGGAGTAAGAAGGGTTCCTGGCAAATCCGGGTTATGGATTGCATTTAAAAAGGCCCCGTGGGAGTGCAATGGGCCCCTGTCTTGCTGCTTAGCAATAATGGTATGGGTTTAGGTTCTGCTGTGTGTACTGGTGGTTGACTGCCCCCCAGCCCAGAGTGTGCATGGAAAATTGTCTGGCAGCCTCCCTGACAGCAAGCAGTGATAGTGCCCATGAAGGGGACCTTGTTGGGCCCGCCCCTTTCACGGTTATCGCTTCTCGGCCTTTTGGCTAAGATCAAGTGTAGTATCTGTTCTTATCAGTTTAATATCTGATACGTCCCCTATCTGGGGACCATATATTAAATGGATTTTTGAGAACGGGGGCCGATTTCGAAGCTTGCTTCCGTCGCCCTATGCATTGACCCGATATGGCAGTATCTCGGGTACAGTGCACCACCCCCTTACAGGGTTAAAAAGAAAGATTCCTACTTTCATTGCTACCTGCTTGCTGGCTAGCCAGCTAGCCAGCCCTGTGGGCCTTGCTGCTGCAGCCAAAAAACAAAAGGTGGTGCTGCTGCTGCTGCTTCTGCTTGTGTCTGGCCGCTGTTGGAGCGTCCAGGCACAGGACTTCTGCTGCTGCTGACTAAATGGCCTCCTTAATTGGATCATTTGAGTAGCCAGCACACCTGTGCAGGTAGGGCATGACATGATAGGCAGCTGCCTTGATAGCGGGTGGGTGCTGAATGTTCCTAATTGACAAAATAAGATTAATGCTTATGAAGAAATATAAAATCTCATCCCTTCCCCAATATCGCGCCACACCCCTACCCCCTTAATTCCCTGGTTGAACTTGATGGACATATGTCTTTTTTCGACCGTACTAACTATGTAACTATGTAACATAACATGGGGGGGGGGGGGGGGGGTCTCCTGGCTGTTCACACAGGTGTGTCATTGCTGTACATTGACCATGCATTGCTTCTGTGGTATTGCAAAGGCAAAGACAAATGCTTCCAGCCATCCATTGCACTAATGGATTGGTCATCAGCTGGCTGTCTATGTCCCGCATCAATATAGACCAAAGTACAGAGGGTTAGGCTATGCTATTGTGCACCTACCTGATGCATCAGAAGGTGCGAGGCCCTTGCTAAATTCTGTGCACAGACTTTGAGATCTATACTTTAGACTGTATCTAAACCTGCTCCAACATGGACTGACATTCTGGCCTACTTTCAGCCGATGCGACTTGTCTGTCGCTGAACAGTCGCTTTTTATGTATTCAGCACCTATGTATAATGTTGTAAAAATGCTCTAGAAGCTAAAGTCGCAGAAATGTCACACATATTTGGCCTGCAACTTTCTGTGCGACAAATTCAGACAGGAAAAATCAGTATAAATCCTTAGAAAATTATCCCCCAGTGTCTCCATCTGCTGGCGGTATTGAATAAGCATTGCTGCACTGATGGGGTATGCATTAGACGAAAAAAAAGAAGAAAAAGAAGAATAATACGCCCAGAAAAGAGGCGAAAAGGAGAAAAAACGTTAAAAAAACGTGAAAAAAAAGTAAGAGGAAGAGAAGGGAAAAAAAGGTGGAAATGGGTTTAAAAGTGATTTCGGCGGAGAAATATATATATATATATATATATATATATATATATATATATATATATACGCGCACAACAACACACATATATATAAACGTATTCTCCGTTGAGATATTGCAGCCGCTGCTGTGTCCAGGCCCAGGAGCCTTAGCACTGTGCTGTGATGTCACTCAATACCACTGACATCACTAGGTGTAAACAACATCTCTCCTTTGCTGTGTATGTGACTATGGAGCTGTTTGGTGATGTCGTCTATTATGGCCTTCATAGAAGCAACAGGAGATTGTTGCATCCATCTAGAACCCTCAGAACTACAGTGCTATGATGTCACTCACTTCCACAGGCCTTGCAGAGTGTAAACAACAACAACCCAGCTTTGTTGTGTATGTAACCATAGGGATTTGTGATGTCACCTAGAACCTTCACAGCAGCGACAGCTTTATGAGGAGCATCAGCACTGCTCTGCCTGAGCAGAACCATCACCGCCATAGGTTGTCAAATAACCCGGATTTAACCCACACAGGTAAGTCCAATGGGGTGCAGGCATGTCCTCTATGCTTACAGCTTCCCGTGGGTGTTGGTTTGATACCGTTTGGGGACAGCCAAGGAGGCATCTGCAGGCAACAAAGGTAGGTGTGTGCTTGTGTGTGTGTTTCCTATGCAGATCCTAAGCCCAGTGTCACATGCAAGTAGGAGGAGTAAGAAGGGTTCCTGGCAAATCCGGGTTATGGATTGCATTTAAAAAGGCCCCGTGGGAGTGCAATGGGCCCCTGTCTTGCTGCTTAGCAATAATGGTATGGGTTTAGGTTCTGCTGTGTGTACTGGTGGTTGACTGCCCCCCAGCCCAGAGTGTGCATGGAAAATTGTCTGGCAGCCTCCCTGACAGCAAGCAGTGATAGTGCCCATGAAGGGGACCTTGTTGGGCCCGCCCCTTTCACGGTTATCGCTTCTCGGCCTTTTGGCTAAGATCAAGTGTAGTATCTGTTCTTATCAGTTTAATATCTGATACGTCCCCTATCTGGGGACCATATATTAAATGGATTTTTGAGAACGGGGGCCGATTTCGAAGCTTGCTTCCGTCGCCCTATGCATTGACCCGATATGGCAGTATCTTCGGGTACAGTGCACCACCCCCTTACAGGGTTAAAAAGAAAGATTCCTACTTTCATTGCTACCTGCTTGCTGGCTAGCCAGCTAGCCAGCCCTGTGGGCCTTGCTGCTGCAGCCAAAAAACAAAAGGTGGTGCTGCTGCTGCTGCTTCTGCTTGTGTCTGGCCGCTGTTGGAGCGTCCAGGCACAGGACTTCTGCTGCTGCTGACTAAATGGCCTCCTTAATTGGATCATTTGAGTAGCCAGCACACCTGTGCAGGTAGGGCATGACATGATAGGCAGCTGCCTTGATAGCGGGTGGGTGCTGAATGTTCCTAATTGACAAAATAAGATTAATGCTTATGAAGAAATATAAAATCTCATCCCTTCCCCAATATCGCGCCACACCCCTACCCCTTAATTCCCTGGTTGAACTTGATGGACATATGTCTTTTTCGACCGTACTAACTATGTAACTATGTAACATAACATGGGGGGGGGGGGGGGGGGTCTCCTGGCTGTTCACACAGGTGTGTCATTGCTGTACATTGACCATGCATTGCTTCTGTGGTATTGCAAAGGCAAAGACAAATGCTTCCAGCCATCCATTGCACTAATGGATTGGTCATCAGCTGGCTGTCTATGTCCCGCATCAATATAGACCAAAGTACAGAGGGTTAGGCTATGCTATTGTGCACCTACCTGATGCATCAGAAGGTGCGAGGCCCTTGCTAAATTCTGTGCACAGACTTTGAGATCTATACTTTAGACTGTATCTAAACCTGCTCCAACATGGACTGACATTCTGGCCTACTTTCAGCCGATGCGACTTGTCTGTCGCTGAACAGTCGCTTTTTATGTATTCAGCACCTATGTATAATGTTGTAAAAATGCTCTAGAAGCTAAAGTCGCAGAAATGTCACACATATTTGGCCTGCAACTTTCTGTGCGACAAATTCAGACAGGAAAAATCAGTATAAATCCTTAGAAAATTATCCCCCAGTGTCTCCATCTGCTGGCGGTATTGAATAAGCATTGCTGCACTGATGGGGTATGCATTAGACGAAAAAAAAGAAGAAAAAGAAGAATAATACGCCCAGAAAAGAGGCGAAAAGGAGAAAAATGTAAAAAAACGTGAAAAAAAAGTAAGAGGAAGAGAAGGGAAAAAAAGGTGGAAATGGGTTTAAAAGTGATTTCGGCGGAGAAATATATATATATATATATATATATATATATATATATATATATATATATGCGCACACACACACATATATATAAACGTATTCTCCGTTGAGATATTGCAGCCGCTGCTGTGTCCAGGCCCAGGAGCCTTAGCACTGTGCTGTGATGTCACTCAATACCACTGACATCACTAGGTGTAAACAACATCTCTCCTTTGCTGTGTATGTGACTATGGAGCTGTTTGGTGATGTCGTCTATTATGGCCTTCATAGAAGCAACAGGAGATTGTTGCATCCATCTAGAACCCTCAGAACTACAGTGCTATGATGTCACTCACTTCCACAGGCCTTGCAGAGTGTAAACAACAACAACCCAGCTTTGTTGTGTATGTAACCATAGGGATTTGTGATGTCACCTAGAACCTTCACAGCAGCGACAGCTTTATGAGGAGCATCAGCACTGCTCTGCCTGAGCAGAACCATCACCGCCATAGGTTGTCAAATAACCCGGATTTAACCCACACAGGTAAGTCCAATGGGGTGCAGGCATGTCCTCTATGCTTACAGCTTCCCGTGGGTGTTGGTTTGATACCGTTTGGGGACAGCCAAGGAGGCATCTGCAGGCAACAAAGGTAGGTGTGTGCTTGTGTGTGTGTTTCCTATGCAGATCCTAAGCCCAGTGTCACATGCAAGTAGGAGGAGTAAGAAGGGTTCCTGGCAAATCCGGGTTATGGATTGCATTTAACCTCTTCAGGACATAGGGCGTATGGATACGCCCTGCATCCCGAGTCCTTAAGGACCGAGGGCGTATCCATACGCCCGTGGGAATTCCGGCCCACACCGCTAGCCGGTTGGGGACCGGAGCCGGATGCCTGCTGAAATCGTTCAGCAGGCATCCCGGCATATCGCCCAGGGGGGTCATTATGCCCCCCCATGTCGGCGATCGCCGCAGATCGCTGGACAATTCAGTCCAGCGATCTGCGGCGATTCCGGGTCAATCGGGTCTCCGGTGACCCGGTGACCCGGAATTACTGGCTGTTCGGGGCCGTCTCTGACGGCCCCGAACAGCCAGAGCCTGCAGGGGTGAGGTGGCACTGGTGCCACCTCACGATCGCCCTGATTCGTCGGCCGGATTACCGGCTCGACCAATCAGGGCACCTAACTCAGTGTTTCACGACCGGTGTGCCTCCAGCTGTTGCAAACTACAACTCTCAGCAGTCACCTTACACCATGCACCGTACATGCTGGGAGTTGTAGTTTTGCAACAGCTGGAGGCACACTGGTTGTGAAACACTGAGTTAGGTCACAAACTCAGTGATACATAACCAGTGTACCTACAGTTGTTGCAAAACTACAACTCTCAGCAGTCACCGACAGCCAACGGGCATGCTGGGAGTTGTAGTTATGCAACAGCTGGATGTCCCCCCCCCCAATGTGAACGTACAGGGTACACTCACATGGGCGGAGGATTACAGTAAGTATCTGGCTGCAAATTTGAGCTGCCGCAAACTTTCTGCTGCAGCTCAAATTGCCAGCGAGAAACTACTGTGAACCCCCCGCCCGTGCGACTGTACCCTAAAAACACTACACTACACTACCACAAAAAATAAAATAAAAAGTAAAAAACACTACATATACACATACCCCTACACAGCCCCCCTCCCCTCCCCAATAAAAATGAAAAACGTCTGGTACGCCACTGTTTCCAGAACGGAGCCTCCAGCTGTTGCAAAACAACTCCCAGTATTGTCGGACAGCCGTTGACTGTCCAGGCATGCTGGGAGTTTTGCAACAGCTGGAGGCACCCTGTTTGGGAATCACTGGCGTAGAATACCCCTATGTCCACCCCTATGCAATCCCTAATTTAGGCCTCAAATGCGCATGGCGCTCTCACTTTGGAGCCCTGTCGTATTTCAAGGCAACAGTTTAGGGTCACATATGGGGTATCGCCGTACTCGGGAGAAATTGTGTTACAAATTTTGGGGGGTATTTTCTGCTTTTACCCTTTTTAAAAATGTAAAATTTTGGGGAAAACAAGCATTTTAGGTAAAAAAAAAAAAAAAATTTTTACATATGCAAAAGTCGTGAAACACCTGTGGGGTATAAAGGTTCACTTAACCCCTTGTTACGTTCCCCGAGGGGTCTAGTTTCCAAAATGGTATGCCATGTGGGGTTTTTTTTTGCTATCCTGGCACCATAGGGGCTTCCTAAATGCGGCATGCCCCCAGAGCAAAATTCGCTTTCAAAAAGCCAAATGTGACTCCTTCTCTTCTGAGACCTGTAGTGCGCCAGCAGAGCACTTTTCACCCCCATATGGGGTGTTTTCTGAATCGGGAGAAATTGGGCTTCAAATTTTTAGGGGTATTTTCTGCTATTACCCTTTTTAAAAATAAAAATTTTTTGGGAAAACAAGCATTTTAGGTAAAATTTTTTTTTTTTTTTTTACATTTGCAAAAGTCGTGAAACACCTGTGGGGTATTAAGGTTCACTTTATCCCATGTTACATTCCCCGAGGGGTCTAGTTTCCAAAATGGTATGCCATGTGGGGTTTTTTTTGCTGTTCTGGCACCATAAGGGCTTCCTAAAGGTAACATGCCCCCCAAAAACCATTTCAGAAAAACGTACTCTCCAAAATCCCCTTGTCGCTCCTTCCCTTCTGAGCCCTCTACTGCGCCCGCCGAACATTTTACATAGACATATGAGGTATGTGCTTACTCGAGAGAAATTGGGCTACAAATACAAGTAAAAATTTTGTCCTTTTACCCCTTGTAAAAATTCTAAAATTGGGTCTACAAGAACATGTGAGTGTAAAAAATGAAGATTGTGAATTTTCTCCTTCACTTTGCTGCTATTCGTGTGAAACACCTAAAGGGTTAAAACACTTACTGAATGTCATTTTGAATACTTTGGGGGGTGTAGTTTTTATAATGGGGTCATTTATGGGGTATTTCTAATATGAAGACCCTTCAAATCCACTTCAAACCTGAACTGGTCCCTGAAAAATACTGAGTTTGAAAATTTTGTGAAAAATCGGAAAATTGCTGCTGACCGTTGAAGCCCTCTGGTGTCTTCCAAAAGTAAAAACACGTCAATTTTATGATGCAAACATAAAGTAGACATATTGTATATGTGAACCAAAAAAAAAATGTATTCGTAATATCCATTTTCCTTACAAGCAGAAAGCTTCAAAGTTAGAAAAATGCTAAATTTTCAAATTTTTCATCAAATTTACGGATTTTTCACCAAGAAAGGATGCAAGTATCGACAAAAATTTACCACTATGTTAAAGTAGAATATGTCACGAAAAAACAATCTCGGAATCAGAATGATAACTAAAAGCATTCCAGAGTTATTAATGATTAAAGTGACAGTGGTCAGATGTGCAAAAAAACGCTCCGGTCCTTAAGGCCAAAATGGGCTCCGTCCTGAAGGGGTTAAAAAGGCCCCGTGGGAGTGCAATGGGCCCCTGTCTTGCTGCTTAGCAATAATGGTATGGGTTTAGGTTCTGCTGTGTGTACTGGTGGTTGACTGCCCCCCAGCCCAGAGTGTGCATGGAAAATTGTCTGGCAGCCTCCCTGACAGCAAGCAGTGATAGTGCCCATGAAGGGGACCTTGTTGGGCCCGCCCCTTTCACGGTTATCGCTTCTCGGCCTTTTGGCTAAGATCAAGTGTAGTATCTGTTCTTATCAGTTTAATATCTGATACGTCCCCTATCTGGGGACCATATATTAAATGGATTTTTGAGAACGGGGGCCGATTTCGAAGCTTGCTTCCGTCGCCCTATGCATTGACCCGATATGGCAGTATCTTCGGGTACAGTGCACCACCCCCTTACAGGGTTAAAAAGAAAGATTCCTACTTTCATTGCTACCTGCTTGCTGGCTAGCCAGCTAGCCAGCCCTGTGGGCCTTGCTGCTGCAGCCAAAAAACAAAAGGTGGTGCTGCTGCTGCTGCTTCTGCTTGTGTCTGGCCGCTGTTGGAGCGTCCAGGCACAGGACTTCTGCTGCTGCTGACTAAATGGCCTCCTTAATTGGATCATTTGAGTAGCCAGCACACCTGTGCAGGTAGGGCATGACATGATAGGCAGCTGCCTTGATAGCGGGTGGGTGCTGAATGTTCCTAATTGACAAAATAAGATTAATGCTTATGAAGAAATATAAAATCTCATCCCTTCCCCAATATCGCGCCACACCCCTACCCCTTAATTCCCTGGTTGAACTTGATGGACATATGTCTTTTTTCGACCGTACTAACTATGTAACTATGTAACATAACATGGGGGGGGGGGGGGGTCTCCTGGCTGTTCACACAGGTGTGTCATTGCTGTACATTGACCATGCATTGCTTCTGTGGTATTGCAAAGGCAAAGACAAATGCTTCCAGCCATCCATTGCACTAATGGATTGGTCATCAGCTGGCTGTCTATGTCCCGCATCAATATAGACCAAAGTACAGAGGGTTAGGCTATGCTATTGTGCACCTACCTGATGCATCAGAAGGTGCGAGGCCCTTGCTAAATTCTGTGCACAGACTTTGAGATCTATACTTTAGACTGTATCTAAACCTGCTCCAACATGGACTGACATTCTGGCCTACTTTCAGCCGATGCGACTTGTCTGTCGCTGAACAGTCGCTTTTTATGTATTCAGCACCTATGTATAATGTTGTAAAAATGCTCTAGAAGCTAAAGTCGCAGAAATGTCACACATATTTGGCCTGCAACTTTCTGTGCGACAAATTCAGACAGGAAAAATCAGTATAAATCCTTAGAAAATTATCCCCCAGTGTCTCCATCTGCTGGCGGTATTGAATAAGCATTGCTGCACTGATGGGGTATGCATTAGACGAAAAAAAAGAAGAAAAAGAAGAATAATACGCCCAGAAAAGAGGCGAAAAGGAGAAAAACGTAAAAAAACGTGAAAAAAAAGTAAGAGGAAGAGAAGGGAAAAAAAGGTGGAAATGGGTTTAAAAGTGATTTCGGCGGAGAAATATATATATATATATATATATATATATATATATATATATATATATACGCGCACACACACACATATATATAAACGTATTCTCCGTTGAGATATTGCAGCCGCTGCTGTGTCCAGGCCCAGGAGCCTTAGCACTGTGCTGTGATGTCACTCAATACCACTGACATCACTAGGTGTAAACAACATCTCTCCTTTGCTGTGTATGTGACTATGGAGCTGTTTGGTGATGTCGTCTATTATGGCCTTCATAGAAGCAACAGGAGATTGTTGCATCCATCTAGAACCCTCAGAACTACAGTGCTATGATGTCACTCACTTCCACAGGCCTTGCAGAGTGTAAACAACAACAACCCAGCTTTGTTGTGTATGTAACCATAGGGATTTGTGATGTCACCTAGAACCTTCACAGCAGCGACAGCTTTATGAGGAGCATCAGCACTGCTCTGCCTGAGCAGAACCATCACTGCCATAGGTTGTCAAATAACCCGGATTTAACCCACACAGGTAAGTCCAATGGGGTGCAGGCATGTCCTCTATGCTTACAGCTTCCCGTGGGTGTTGGTTTGATACCGTTTGGGGACAGCCAAGGAGGCATCTGCAGGCAACAAAGGTAGGTGTGTGCTTGTGTGTGTGTTTCCTATGCAGATCCTAAGCCCAGTGTCACATGCAAGTAGGAGGAGTAAGAAGGGTTCCTGGCAAATCCGGGTTATGGATTGCATTTAAAAAGGCCCCGTGGGAGTGCAATGGGCCCCTGTCTTGCTGCTTAGCAATAATGGTATGGGTTTAGGTTCTGCTGTGTGTACTGGTGGTTGACTGCCCCCCAGCCCAGAGTGTGCATGGAAAATTGTCTGGCAGCCTCCCTGACAGCAAGCAGTGATAGTGCCCATGAAGGGGACCTTGTTGGGCCCGCCCCTTTCACGGTTATCGCTTCTCGGCCTTTTGGCTAAGATCAAGTGTAGTATCTGTTCTTATCAGTTTAATATCTGATACGTCCCCTATCTGGGGACCATATATTAAATGGATTTTTGAGAACGGGGGCCGATTTCGAAGCTTGCTTCCGTCGCCCTATGCATTGACCCGATATGGCAGTATCTTCGGGTACAGTGCACCACCCCCTTACAGGGTTAAAAAGAAAGATTCCTACTTTCATTGCTACCTGCTTGCTGGCTAGCCAGCTAGCCAGCCCTGTGGGCCTTGCTGCTGCAGCCAAAAAACAAAAGGTGGTGCTGCTGCTGCTGCTTCTGCTTGTGTCTGGCCGCTGTTGGAGCGTCCAGGCACAGGACTTCTGCTGCTGCTGACTAAATGGCCTCCTTAATTGGATCATTTGAGTAGCCAGCACACCTGTGCAGGTAGGGCATGACATGATAGGCAGCTGCCTTGATAGCGGGTGGGTGCTGAATGTTCCTAATTGACAAAATAAGATTAATGCTTATGAAGAAATATAAAATCTCATCCCTTCCCCAATATCGCGCCACACCCCTACCCCTTAATTCCCTGGTTGAACTTGATGGACATATGTCTTTTTTCGACCGTACTAACTATGTAACTATGTAACATAACATGGGGGGGGGGGGGGGGGGGGTCTCCTGGCTGTTCACACAGGTGTGTCATTGCTGTACATTGACCATGCATTGCTTCTGTGGTATTGCAAAGGCAAAGACAAATGCTTCCAGCCATCCATTGCACTAATGGATTGGTCATCAGCTGGCTGTCTATGTCCCGCATCAATATAGACCAAAGTACAGAGGGTTAGGCTATGCTATTGTGCACCTACCTGATGCATCAGAAGGTGCGAGGCCCTTGCTAAATTCTGTGCACAGACTTTGAGATCTATACTTTAGACTGTATCTAAACCTGCTCCAACATGGACTGACATTCTGGCCTACTTTCAGCCGATGCGACTTGTCTGTCGCTGAACAGTCGCTTTTTATGTATTCAGCACCTATGTATAATGTTGTAAAAATGCTCTAGAAGCTAAAGTCGCAGAAATGTCACACATATTTGGCCTGCAACTTTCTGTGCGACAAATTCAGACAGGAAAAATCAGTATAAATCCTTAGAAAATTATCCCCCAGTGTCTCCATCTGCTGGCGGTATTGAATAAGCATTGCTGCACTGATGGGGTATGCATTAGACGAAAAAAAAGAAGAAAAAGAAGAATAATACGCCCAGAAAAGAGGCGAAAAGGAGAAAAACGTAAAAAAACGTGAAAAAAAAGTAAGAGGAAGAGAAGGGAAAAAAAGGTGGAAATGGGTTTAAAAGTGATTTCGGCGGAGAAATATATATATATATATATATATATATATATATATATATATATATATATATATACGCGCACACACACACATATATATAAACGTATTCTCCGTTGAGATATTGCAGCCGCTGCTGTGTCCAGGCCCAGGAGCCTTAGCACTGTGCTGTGATGTCACTCAATACCACTGACATCACTAGGTGTAAACAACATCTCTCCTTTGCTGTGTATGTGACTATGGAGCTGTTTGGTGATGTCGTCTATTATGGCCTTCATAGAAGCAACAGGAGATTGTTGCATCCATCTAGAACCCTCAGAACTACAGTGCTATGATGTCACTCACTTCCACAGGCCTTGCAGAGTGTAAACAACAACAACCCAGCTTTGTTGTGTATGTAACCATAGGGATTTGTGATGTCACCTAGAACCTTCACAGCAGCGACAGCTTTATGAGGAGCATCAGCACTGCTCTGCCTGAGCAGAACCATCACCGCCATAGGTTGTCAAATAACCCGGATTTAACCCACACAGGTAAGTCCAATGGGGTGCAGGCATGTCCTCTATGCTTACAGCTTCCCGTGGGTGTTGGTTTGATACCGTTTGGGGACAGCCAAGGAGGCATCTGCAGGCAACAAAGGTAGGTGTGTGCTTGTGTGTGTGTTTCCTATGCAGATCCTAAGCCCAGTGTCACATGCAAGTAGGAGGAGTAAGAAGGGTTCCTGGCAAATCCGGGTTATGGATTGCATTTAAAAAGGCCCCGTGGGAGTGCAATGGGCCCCTGTCTTGCTGCTTAGCAATAATGGTATGGGTTTAGGTTCTGCTGTGTGTACTGGTGGTTGACTGCCCCCCAGCCCAGAGTGTGCATGGAAAATTGTCTGGCAGCCTCCCTGACAGCAAGCAGTGATAGTGCCCATGAAGGGGACCTTGTTGGGCCCGCCCCTTTCACGGTTATCGCTTCTCGGCCTTTTGGCTAAGATCAAGTGTAGTATCTGTTCTTATCAGTTTAATATCTGATACGTCCCCTATCTGGGGACCATATATTAAATGGATTTTTGAGAACGGGGGCCGATTTCGAAGCTTGCTTCCGTCGCCCTATGCATTGACCCGATATGGCAGTATCTTCGGGTACAGTGCACCACCCCCTTACAGGGTTAAAAAGAAAGATTCCTACTTTCATTGCTACCTGCTTGCTGGCTAGCCAGCTAGCCAGCCCTGTGGGCCTTGCTGCTGCAGCCAAAAAACAAAAGGTGGTGCTGCTGCTGCTGCTTCTGCTTGTGTCTGGCCGCTGTTGGAGCGTCCAGGCACAGGACTTCTGCTGCTGCTGACTAAATGGCCTCCTTAATTGGATCATTTGAGTAGCCAGCACACCTGTGCAGGTAGGGCATGACATGATAGGCAGCTGCCTTGATAGCGGGTGGGTGCTGAATGTTCCTAATTGACAAAATAAGATTAATGCTTATGAAGAAATATAAAATCTCATCCCTTCCCCAATATCGCGCCACACCCCTACCCCTTAATTCCCTGGTTGAACTTGATGGACATATGTCTTTTTTCGACCGTACTAACTATGTAACTATGTAACATAACATGGGGGGGGGGGGGGGGGGGGTCTCCTGGCTGTTCACACAGGTGTGTCATTGCTGTACATTGACCATGCATTGCTTCTGTGGTATTGCAAAGGCAAAGACAAATGCTTCCAGCCATCCATTGCACTAATGGATTGGTCATCAGCTGGCTGTCTATGTCCCGCATCAATATAGACCAAAGTACAGAGGGTTAGGCTATGCTATTGTGCACCTACCTGATGCATCAGAAGGTGCGAGGCCCTTGCTAAATTCTGTGCACAGACTTTGAGATCTATACTTTAGACTGTATCTAAACCTGCTCCAACATGGACTGACATTCTGGCCTACTTTCAGCCGATGCGACTTGTCTGTCGCTGAACAGTCGCTTTTTATGTATTCAGCACCTATGTATAATGTTGTAAAAATGCTCTAGAAGCTAAAGTCGCAGAAATGTCACACATATTTGGCCTGCAACTTTCTGTGCGACAAATTCAGACAGGAAAAATCAGTATAAATCCTTAGAAAATTATCCCCCAGTGTCTCCATCTGCTGGCGGTATTGAATAAGCATTGCTGCACTGATGGGGTATGCATTAGACGAAAAAAAAGAAGAAAAAGAAGAATAATACGCCCAGAAAAGAGGCGAAAAGGAGAAAAACGTAAAAAAACGTGAAAAAAAAGTAAGAGGAAGAGAAGGGAAAAAAAGGTGGAAATGGGTTTAAAAGTGATTTCGGCGGAGAAATATATATATATATATATATATATATATATATATATATATATATACGCGCACACACACACATATATATAAACGTATTCTCCGTTGAGATATTGCAGCCGCTGCTGTGTCCAGGCCCAGGAGCCTTAGCACTGTGCTGTGATGTCACTCAATACCACTGACATCACTAGGTGTAAACAACATCTCTCCTTTGCTGTGTATGTGACTATGGAGCTGTTTGGTGATGTCGTCTATTATGGCCTTCATAGAAGCAACAGGAGATTGTTGCATCCATCTAGAACCCTCAGAACTACAGTGCTATGATGTCACTCACTTCCACAGGCCTTGCAGAGTGTAAACAACAACAACCCAGCTTTGTTGTGTATGTAACCATAGGGATTTGTGATGTCACCTAGAACCTTCACAGCAGCGACAGCTTTATGAGGAGCATCAGCACTGCTCTGCCTGAGCAGAACCATCACCGCCATAGGTTGTCAAATAACCCGGATTTAACCCACACAGGTAAGTCCAATGGGGTGCAGGCATGTCCTCTATGCTTACAGCTTCCCGTGGGTGTTGGTTTGATACCGTTTGGGGACAGCCAAGGAGGCATCTGCAGGCAACAAAGGTAGGTGTGTGCTTGTGTGTGTGTTTCCTATGCAGATCCTAAGCCCAGTGTCACATGCAAGTAGGAGGAGTAAGAAGGGTTCCTGGCAAATCCGGGTTATGGATTGCATTTAACCTCTTCAGGACATAGGGCGTATGGATACGCCCTGCATCCCGAGTCCTTAAGGACCGAGGGCGTATCCATACGCCCGTGGGAATTCCGGCCCCCACCGCTAGCCGGTTGGGGACCGGAGCCGGATGCCTGCTGAAATCGTTCAGCAGGCATCCCGGCATATCGCCCAGGGGGGTCATTATGCCCCCCCATGTCGGCGATCGCCGCAGATCGCTGGACAATTCAGTCCAGCGATCTGCGGCGATTCCGGGTCAATCGGGTCTCCGGTGACCCGGTGACCCGGAATTACTGGCTGTTCGGGGCCGTCTCTGACGGCCCCGAACAGCCAGAGCCTGCAGGGGTGAGGTGGCACTGGTGCCACCTCACGATCGCCCTGATTCGTCGGCCGGATTACCGGCCGACCAATCAGGGCGCCTGCTGCGGGTGTCACTCCCGCACCCGCTCCGCCCCTCTTCCGGAGGGCGTGAGCGGGTGCGGGAAGACGACCCCCGGTGCTGGGGACCCCGATCCCCGGCGCCCCTGTTGGGATCGGGGCCCCAGGAGCAGCTGCGGCGGCGAGGGACAGTCCAGCGATGAAGCAACAGCAGGAGGTGAGTTACAGCCTCCTGCTGTTGCTTAGCAACAGCTCCCAGCATGCAAAAAGGGCATGCTGGGAGCTGTAGTTATGCAACAGCAGGAGGCAGACCACCACAACTCCCAGCATTCCCTTATGGGCATGCTGGGACTTATGGTTTTGCAACAGCTGGAGGCACATTATTTCTATGGAAAAGTGTACCTTCAGCTGTTGTCTAACTACAACTCCCAGCTTGCACAAACAGCTAAAGTGCATGCTGGGAGTTGTAGTGGTGCATCTGCTGGTTGCATAACTACAACTCCCAGCATGCCCGTTGGCTGTCGGTGACTGCTGAGAGTTGTAGTTTTGCAACAGCTGAAGGCACACTGGTTGTGAAACTCAAGAGTTTTTTTTTTACCTAACTCAGTGTTTCACGACCGGTGTGCCTCCAGCTGTTGCAAACTACAACTCTCAGCAGTCACCTTACACCATGCACCGTACATGCTGGGAGTTGTAGTTTTGCAACAGCTGGAGGCACACTGGTTGTGAAACACTGAGTTAGGTCACAAACTCAGTGATACATAACCAGTGTACCTACAGTTGTTGCAAAACTACAACTCTCAGCAGTCACCGACAGCCAACGGGCATGCTGGGAGTTGTAGTTATGCAACAGCTGGATGCCCCCCCCCCAATGTGAACGTACAGGGTACACTCACATGGGCGGAGGATTACAGTAAGTATCTGGCTGCAAATTTGAGCTGCCGCAAACTTTCTGCTGCAGCTCAAATTGCCAGCGAGAAACTACTGTGAACCCCCCGCCCGTGCGACTGTACCCTAAAAACACTACACTACACTACCACAAAAAATAAAATAAAAAGTAAAAAACACTACATATACACATACCCCTACACAGCCCCCCTCCCCTCCCCAATAAAAATGAAAAACGTCTGGTACGCCACTGTTTCCAGAACGGAGCCTCCAGCTGTTGCAAAACAACTCCCAGTATTGTCGGACAGCCGTTGACTGTCCAGGCATGCTGGGAGTTTTGCAACAGCTGGAGGCACCCTGTTTGGGAATCACTGGCGTAGAATACCCCTATGTCCACCCCTATGCAATCCCTAATTTAGGCCTCAAATGCGCATGGCGCTCTCACTTTGGAGCCCTGTCGTATTTCAAGGCAACAGTTTAGGGTCACATATGGGGTATCGCCGTACTCGGGAGAAATTGTGTTACAAATTTTGGGGGGTATTTTCTGCTTTTACCCTTTTTAAAAATGTAAAATTTTGGGGAAAACAAGCATTTTAGGTAAAAAAAAAAAAAAAATTTTTACATATGCAAAAGTCGTGAAACACCTGTGGGGTATAAAGGTTCACTTAACCCCTTGTTACGTTCCCCGAGGGGTCTAGTTTCCAAAATGGTATGCCATGTGGGGGTTTTTTTGCTATCCTGGCACCATAGGGGCTTCCTAAATGCGGCATGCCCCCAGAGCAAAATTCGCTTTCAAAAAGCCAAATGTGACTCCTTCTCTTCTGAGACCTGTAGTGCGCCAGCAGAGCACTTTTCACCCCCATATGGGGTGTTTTCTGAATCGGGAGAAATTGGGCTTCAAATTTTTAGGGGTATTTTCTGCTATTACCCTTTTTAAAAATAAAAATTTTTTGGGAAAACAAGCATTTTAGGTAAAATTTTTTTTTTTTTTTTACATTTGCAAAAGTCGTGAAACACCTGTGGGGTATTAAGGTTCACTTTATCCCATGTTACATTCCCCGAGGGGTCTAGTTTCCAAAATGGTATGCCATGTGGGGTTTTTTTGCTGTTCTGGCACCATAAGGGCTTCCTAAAGGTAACATGCCCCCCAAAAACCATTTCAGAAAAACGTACTCTCCAAAATCCCCTTGTCGCTCCTTCCCTTCTGAGCCCTCTACTGCGCCCGCCGAACATTTTACATAGACATATGAGGTATGTGCTTACTCGAGAGAAATTGGGCTACAAATACAAGTAAAAATTTTGTCCTTTTACCCCTTGTAAAAATTCTAAAATTGGGTCTACAAGAACATGTGAGTGTAAAAAATGAAGATTGTGAATTTTCTCCTTCACTTTGCTGCTATTCGTGTGAAACACCTAAAGGGTTAAAACACTTACTGAATGTCATTTTGAATACTTTGGGGGGTGTAGTTTTTATAATGGGGTCATTTATGGGGTATTTCTAATATGAAGACCCTTCAAATCCACTTCAAACCTGAACTGGTCCCTGAAAAATACTGAGTTTGAAAATTTTGTGAAAAATCGGAAAATTGCTGCTGACCGTTGAAGCCCTCTGGTGTCTTCCAAAAGTAAAAACACGTCAATTTTATGATGCAAACATAAAGTAGACATATTGTATATGTGAACCAAAAAAAAATGTATTCGTAATATCCATTTTCCTTACAAGCAGAAAGCTTCAAAGTTAGAAAAATGCTAAATTTTCAAATTTTTCATCAAATTTACGGATTTTTCACCAAGAAAGGATGCAAGTATCGACAAAAATTTACCACTATGTTAAAGTAGAATATGTCACGAAAAAACAATCTCGGAATCAGAATGATAACTAAAAGCATTCCAGAGTTATTAATGATTAAAGTGACAGTGGTCAGATGTGCAAAAAACGCTCCGGTCCTTAAGGCCAAAATGGGCTCCGTCCTGAAGGGGTTAAAAAGGCCCCGTGGGAGTGCAATGGGCCCCTGTCTTGCTGCTTAGCAATAATGGTATGGGTTTAGGTTCTGCTGTGTGTACTGGTGGTTGACTGCCCCCCAGCCCAGAGTGTGCATGGAAAATTGTCTGGCAGCCTCCCTGACAGCAAGCAGTGATAGTGCCCATGAAGGGGACCTTGTTGGGCCCGCCCCTTTCACGGTTATCGCTTCTCGGCCTTTTGGCTAAGATCAAGTGTAGTATCTGTTCTTATCAGTTTAATATCTGATACGTCCCCTATCTGGGGACCATATATTAAATGGATTTTTGAGAACGGGGGCCGATTTCGAAGCTTGCTTCCGTCGCCCTATGCATTGACCCGATATGGCAGTATCTTCGGGTACAGTGCACCACCCCCTTACAGGGTTAAAAAGAAAGATTCCTACTTTCATTGCTACCTGCTTGCTGGCTAGCCAGCTAGCCAGCCCTGTGGGCCTTGCTGCTGCAGCCAAAAAACAAAAGGTGGTGCTGCTGCTGCTGCTTCTGCTTGTGTCTGGCCCCTGTTGGAGCGTCCAGGCACAGGACTTCTGCTGCTGCTGACTAAATGGCCTCCTTAATTGGATCATTTGAGTAGCCAGCACACCTGTGCAGGTAGGGCATGACATGATAGGCAGCTGCCTTGATAGCGGGTGGGTGCTGAATGTTCCTAATTGACAAAATAAGATTAATGCTTATGAAGAAATATAAAATCTCATCCCTTCCCCAATATCGCGCCACACCCCTACCCCTTAATTCCCTGGTTGAACTTGATGGACATATGTCTTTTTTCGACCGTACTAACTATGTAACTATGTAACATAACATGGGGGGGGGGGGGTCTCCTGGCTGTTCACACAGGTGTGTCATTGCTGTACATTGACCATGCATTGCTTCTGTGGTATTGCAAAGGCAAAGACAAATGCTTCCAGCCATCCATTGCACTAATGGATTGGTCATCAGCTGGCTGTCTATGTCCCGCATCAATATAGACCAAAGTACAGAGGGTTAGGCTATGCTATTGTGCACCTACCTGATGCATCAGAAGGTGCGAGGCCCTTGCTAAATTCTGTGCACAGACTTTGAGATCTATACTTTAGACTGTATCTAAACCTGCTCCAACATGGACTGACATTCTGGCCTACTTTCAGCCGATGCGACTTGTCTGTCGCTGAACAGTCGCTTTTTATGTATTCAGCACCTATGTATAATGTTGTAAAAATGCTCTAGAAGCTAAAGTCGCAGAAATGTCACACATATTTGGCCTGCAACTTTCTGTGCGACAAATTCAGACAGGAAAAATCAGTATAAATCCTTAGAAAATTATCCCCCAGTGTCTCCATCTGCTGGCGGTATTGAATAAGCATTGCTGCACTGATGGGGTATGCATTAGACGAAAAAAAAGAAGAAAAAGAAGAATAATACGCCCAGAAAAGAGGCGAAAAGGAGAAAAACGTAAAAAAACGTGAAAAAAAAGTAAGAGGAAGAGAAGGGAAAAAAAGGTGGAAATGGGTTTAAAAGTGATTTCGGCGGAGAAATATATATATATATATATATATATATATATATATATATATATATACGCGCACACACACACATATATATAAACGTATTCTCCGTTGAGATATTGCAGCCGCTGCTGTGTCCAGGCCCAGGAGCCTTAGCACTGTGCTGTGATGTCACTCAATACCACTGACATCACTAGGTGTAAACAACATCTCTCCTTTGCTGTGTATGTGACTATGGAGCTGTTTGGTGATGTCGTCTATTACGGCCTTCATAGAAGCAACAGGAGATTGTTGCATCCATCTAGAACCCTCAGAACTACAGTGCTATGATGTCACTCACTTCCACAGGCCTTGCAGAGTGTAAACAACAACAACCCAGCTTTGTTGTGTATGTAACCATAGGGATTTGTGATGTCACCTAGAACCTTCACAGCAGCGACAGCTTTATGAGGAGCATCAGCACTGCTCTGCCTGAGCAGAACCATCACCGCCATAGGTTGTCAAATAACCCGGATTTAACCCACACAGGTAAGTCCAATGGGGTGCAGGCATGTCCTCTATGCTTACAGCTTCCCGTGGGTGTTGGTTTGATACCGTTTGGGGACAGCCAAGGAGGCATCTGCAGGCAACAAAGGTAGGTGTGTGCTTGTGTGTGTGTTTCCTATGCAGATCCTAAGCCCAGTGTCACATGCAAGTAGGAGGAGTAAGAAGGGTTCCTGGCAAATCCGGGTTATGGATTGCATTTAAAAAGGCCCCGTGGGAGTGCAATGGGCCCCTGTCTTGCTGCTTAGCAATAATGGTATGGGTTTAGGTTCTGCTGTGTGTACTGGTGGTTGACTGCCCCCCAGCCCAGAGTGTGCATGGAAAATTGTCTGGCAGCCTCCCTGACAGCAAGCAGTGATAGTGCCCATGAAGGGGACCTTGTTGGGCCCGCCCCTTTCACGGTTATCGCTTCTCGGCCTTTTGGCTAAGATCAAGTGTAGTATCTGTTCTTATCAGTTTAATATCTGATACGTCCCCTATCTGGGGACCATATATTAAATGGATTTTTGAGAACGGGGGCCGATTTCGAAGCTTGCTTCCGTCGCCCTATGCATTGACCCGATATGGCAGTATCTTCGGGTACAGTGCACCACCCCCTTACAGGGTTAAAAAGAAAGATTCCTACTTTCATTGCTACCTGCTTGCTGGCTAGCCAGCTAGCCAGCCCTGTGGGCCTTGCTGCTGCAGCCAAAAAACAAAAGGTGGTGCTGCTGCTGCTGCTTCTGCTTGTGTCTGGCCGCTGTTGGAGCGTCCAGGCACAGGACTTCTGCTGCTGCTGACTAAATGGCCTCCTTAATTGGATCATTTGAGTAGCCAGCACACCTGTGCAGGTAGGGCATGACATGATAGGCAGCTGCCTTGATAGCGGGTGGGTGCTGAATGTTCCTAATTGACAAAATAAGATTAATGCTTATGAAGAAATATAAAATCTCATCCCTTCCCCAATATCGCGCCACACCCCTACCCCTTAATTCCCTGGTTGAACTTGATGGACATATGTCTTTTTTCGACCGTACTAACTATGTAACTATGTAACATAACATGGGGGGGGGGGGGGGGGGTCTCCTGGCTGTTCACACAGGTGTGTCATTGCTGTACATTGACCATGCATTGCTTCTGTGGTATTGCAAAGGCAAAGACAAATGCTTCCAGCCATCCATTGCACTAATGGATTGGTCATCAGCTGGCTGTCTATGTCCCGCATCAATATAGACCAAAGTACAGAGGGTTAGGCTATGCTATTGTGCACCTACCTGATGCATCAGAAGGTGCGAGGCCCTTGCTAAATTCTGTGCACAGACTTTGAGATCTATACTTTAGACTGTATCTAAACCTGCTCCAACATGGACTGACATTCTGGCCTACTTTCAGCCGATGCGACTTGTCTGTCGCTGAACAGTCGCTTTTTATGTATTCAGCACCTATGTATAATGTTGTAAAAATGCTCTAGAAGCTAAAGTCGCAGAAATGTCACACATATTTGGCCTGCAACTTTCTGTGCGACAAATTCAGACAGGAAAAATCAGTATAAATCCTTAGAAAATTATCCCCCAGTGTCTCCATCTGCTGGCGGTATTGAATAAGCATTGCTGCACTGATGGGGTATGCATTAGACGAAAAAAAAGAAGAAAAAGAAGAATAATACGCCCAGAAAAGAGGCGAAAAGGAGAAAAACGTAAAAAAACGTGAAAAAAAAGTAAGAGGAAGAGAAGGGAAAAAAAGGTGGAAATGGGTTTAAAAGTGATTTCGGCGGAGAAATATATATATATATATATATATATATATATATATATATATATATATATATACGCGCACACACACATATATATAAACGTATTCTCCGTTGAGATATTGCAGCCGCTGCTGTGTCCAGGCCCAGGAGCCTTAGCACTGTGCTGTGATGTCACTCAATACCACTGACATCACTAGGTGTAAACAACATCTCTCCTTTGCTGTGTATGTGACTATGGAGCTGTTTGGTGATGTCGTCTATTATGGCCTTCATAGAAGCAACAGGAGATTGTTGCATCCATCTAGAACCCTCAGAACTACAGTGCTATGATGTCACTCACTTCCACAGGCCTTGCAGAGTGTAAACAACAACAACCCAGCTTTGTTGTGTATGTAACCATAGGGATTTGTGATGTCACCTAGAACCTTCACAGCAGCGACAGCTTTATGAGGAGCATCAGCACTGCTCTGCCTGAGCAGAACCATCACCGCCATAGGTTGTCAAATAACCCGGATTTAACCCACACAGGTAAGTCCAATGGGGTGCAGGCATGTCCTCTATGCTTACAGCTTCCCGTGGGTGTTGGTTTGATACCGTTTGGGGACAGCCAAGGAGGCATCTGCAGGCAACAAAGGTAGGTGTGTGCTTGTGTGTGTGTTTCCTATGCAGATCCTAAGCCCAGTGTCACATGCAAGTAGGAGGAGTAAGAAGGGTTCCTGGCAAATCCGGGTTATGGATTGCATTTAAAAAGGCCCCGTGGGAGTGCAATGGGCCCCTGTCTTGCTGCTTAGCAATAATGGTATGGGTTTAGGTTCTGCTGTGTGTACTGGTGGTTGACTGCCCCCCAGCCCAGAGTGTGCATGGAAAATTGTCTGGCAGCCTCCCTGACAGCAAGCAGTGATAGTGCCCATGAAGGGGACCTTGTTGGGCCCGCCCCTTTCACGGTTATCGCTTCTCGGCCTTTTGGCTAAGATCAAGTGTAGTATCTGTTCTTATCAGTTTAATATCTGATACGTCCCCTATCTGGGGACCATATATTAAATGGATTTTTGAGAACGGGGGCCGATTTCGAAGCTTGCTTCCGTCGCCCTATGCATTGACCCGATATGGCAGTATCTTCGGGTACAGTGCACCACCCCCTTACAGGGTTAAAAAGAAAGATTCCTACTTTCATTGCTACCTGCTTGCTGGCTAGCCAGCTAGCCAGCCCTGTGGGCCTTGCTGCTGCAGCCAAAAAACAAAAGGTGGTGCTGCTGCTGCTGCTTCTGCTTGTGTCTGGCCGCTGTTGGAGCGTCCAGGCACAGGACTTCTGCTGCTGCTGACTAAATGGCCTCCTTAATTGGATCATTTGAGTAGCCAGCACACCTGTGCAGGTAGGGCATGACATGATAGGCAGCTGCCTTGATAGCGGGTGGGTGCTGAATGTTCCTAATTGACAAAATAAGATTAATGCTTATGAAGAAATATAAAATCTCATCCCTTCCCCAATATCGCGCCACACCCCTACCCCTTAATTCCCTGGTTGAACTTGATGGACATATGTCTTTTTTCGACCGTACTAACTATGTAACTATGTAACATAACATGGGGGGGGGGGGGGGGGGGGGGTCTCCTGGCTGTTCACACAGGTGTGTCATTGCTGTACATTGACCATGCATTGCTTCTGTGGTATTGCAAAGGCAAAGACAAATGCTTCCAGCCATCCATTGCACTAATGGATTGGTCATCAGCTGGCTGTCTATGTCCCGCATCAATATAGACCAAAGTACAGAGGGTTAGGCTATGCTATTGTGCACCTACCTGATGCATCAGAAGGTGCGAGGCCCTTGCTAAATTCTGTGCACAGACTTTGAGATCTATACTTTAGACTGTATCTAAACCTGCTCCAACATGGACTGACATTCTGGCCTACTTTCAGCCGATGCGACTTGTCTGTCGCTGAACAGTCGCTTTTTATGTATTCAGCACCTATGTATAATGTTGTAAAAATGCTCTAGAAGCTAAAGTCGCAGAAATGTCACACATATTTGGCCTGCAACTTTCTGTGCGACAAATTCAGACAGGAAAAATCAGTATAAATCCTTAGAAAATTATCCCCCAGTGTCTCCATCTGCTGGCGGTATTGAATAAGCATTGCTGCACTGATGGGGTATGCATTAGACGAAAAAAAAGAAGAAAAAGAAGAATAATACGCCCAGAAAAGAGGCGAAAAGGAGAAAAACGTAAAAAAACGTGAAAAAAAAGTAAGAGGAAGAGAAGGGAAAAAAAGGTGGAAATGGGTTTAAAAGTGATTTCGGCGGAGAAATATATATATATATATATATATATATATATATATATATATATACGCGCACACACACACATATATATAAACGTATTCTCCGTTGAGATATTGCAGCCGCTGCTGTGTCCAGGCCCAGGAGCCTTAGCACTGTGCTGTGATGTCACTCAATACCACTGACATCACTAGGTGTAAACAACATCTCTCCTTTGCTGTGTATGTGACTATGGAGCTGTTTGGTGATGTCGTCTATTATGGCCTTCATAGAAGCAACAGGAGATTGTTGCATCCATCTAGAACCCTCAGAACTACAGTGCTATGATGTCACTCACTTCCACAGGCCTTGCAGAGTGTAAACAACAACAACCCAGCTTTGTTGTGTATGTAACCATAGGGATTTGTGATGTCACCTAGAACCTTCACAGCAGCGACAGCTTTATGAGGAGCATCAGCACTGCTCTGCCTGAGCAGAACCATCACCGCCATAGGTTGTCAAATAACCCGGATTTAACCCACACAGGTAAGTCCAATGGGGTGCAGGCATGTCCTCTATGCTTACAGCTTCCCGTGGGTGTTGGTTTGATACCGTTTGGGGACAGCCAAGGAGGCATCTGCAGGCAACAAAGGTAGGTGTGTGCTTGTGTGTGTGTTTCCTATGCAGATCCTAAGCCCAGTGTCACATGCAAGTAGGAGGAGTAAGAAGGGTTCCTGGCAAATCCGGGTTATGGATTGCATTTAAAAAGGCCCCGTGGGAGTGCAATGGGCCCCTGTCTTGCTGCTTAGCAATAATGGTATGGGTTTAGGTTCTGCTGTGTGTACTGGTGGTTGACTGCCCCCCAGCCCAGAGTGTGCATGGAAAATTGTCTGGCAGCCTCCCTGACAGCAAGCAGTGATAGTGCCCATGAAGGGGACCTTGTTGGGCCCGCCCCTTTCACGGTTATCGCTTCTCGGCCTTTTGGCTAAGATCAAGTGTAGTATCTGTTCTTATCAGTTTAATATCTGATACGTCCCCTATCTGGGGACCATATATTAAATGGATTTTTGAGAACGGGGGCCGATTTCGAAGCTTGCTTCCGTCGCCCTATGCATTGACCCGATATGGCAGTATCTTCGGGTACAGTGCACCACCCCCTTACAGGGTTAAAAAGAAAGATTCCTACTTTCATTGCTACCTGCTTGCTGGCTAGCCAGCTAGCCAGCCCTGTGGGCCTTGCTGCTGCAGCCAAAAAACAAAAGGTGGTGCTGCTGCTGCTGCTTCTGCTTGTGTCTGGCCGCTGTTGGAGCGTCCAGGCACAGGACTTCTGCTGCTGCTGACTAAATGGCCTCCTTAATTGGATCATTTGAGTAGCCAGCACACCTGTGCAGGTAGGGCATGACATGATAGGCAGCTGCCTTGATAGCGGGTGGGTGCTGAATGTTCCTAATTGACAAAATAAGATTAATGCTTATGAAGAAATATAAAATCTCATCCCTTCCCCAATATCGCGCCACACCCCTACCCCTTAATTCCCTGGTTGAACTTGATGGACATATGTCTTTTTTCGACCGTACTAACTATGTAACTATGTAACATAACATGGGGGGGGGGGGGGGGGGTCTCCTGGCTGTTCACACAGGTGTGTCATTGCTGTACATTGACCATGCATTGCTTCTGTGGTATTGCAAAGGCAAAGACAAATGCTTCCAGCCATCCATTGCACTAATGGATTGGTCATCAGCTGGCTGTCTATGTCCCGCATCAATATAGACCAAAGTACAGAGGGTTAGGCTATGCTATTGTGCACCTACCTGATGCATCAGAAGGTGCGAGGCCCTTGCTAAATTCTGTGCACAGACTTTGAGATCTATACTTTAGACTGTATCTAAACCTGCTCCAACATGGACTGACATTCTGGCCTACTTTCAGCCGATGCGACTTGGTCTGTCGCTGAACAGTCGCTTTTTATGTATTCAGCACCTATGTATAATGTTGTAAAAATGCTCTAGAAGCTAAAGTCGCAGAAATGTCACACATATTTGGCCTGCAACTTTCTGTGCGACAAATTCAGACAGGAAAAATCAGTATAAATCCTTAGAAAATTATCCCCCAGTGTCTCCATCTGCTGGCGGTATTGAATAAGCATTGCTGCACTGATGGGGTATGCATTAGACGAAAAAAAAGAAGAAAAAGAAGAATAATACGCCCAGAAAAGAGGCGAAAAGGAGAAAAACGTAAAAAAACGTGAAAAAAAAGTAAGAGGAAGAGAAGGGAAAAAAAGGTGGAAATGGGTTTAAAAGTGATTTCGGCGGAGAAATATATATATATATATATATATATATATATATATATATACGCGCACACACACACATATATATAAACGTATTCTCCGTTGAGATATTGCAGCCGCTGCTGTGTCCAGGCCCAGGAGCCTTAGCACTGTGCTGTGATGTCACTCAATACCACTGACATCACTAGGTGTAAACAACATCTCTCCTTTGCTGTGTATGTGACTATGGAGCTGTTTGGTGATGTCGTCTATTATGGCCTTCATAGAAGCAACAGGAGATTGTTGCATCCATCTAGAACCCTCAGAACTACAGTGCTATGATGTCACTCACTTCCACAGGCCTTGCAGAGTGTAAACAACAACAACCCAGCTTTGTTGTGTATGTAACCATAGGGATTTGTGATGTCACCTAGAACCTTCACAGCAGCGACAGCTTTATGAGGAGCATCAGCACTGCTCTGCCTGAGCAGAACCATCACCGCCATAGGTTGTCAAATAACCCGGATTTAACCCACACAGGTAAGTCCAATGGGGTGCAGGCATGTCCTCTATGCTTACAGCTTCCCGTGGGTGTTGGTTTGATACCGTTTGGGGACAGCCAAGGAGGCATCTGCAGGCAACAAAGGTAGGTGTGTGCTTGTGTGTGTGTTTCCTATGCAGATCCTAAGCCCAGTGTCACATGCAAGTAGGAGGAGTAAGAAGGGTTCCTGGCAAATCCGGGTTATGGATTGCATTTAAAAAGGCCCCGTGGGAGTGCAATGGGCCCCTGTCTTGCTGCTTAGCAATAATGGTATGGGTTTAGGTTCTGCTGTGTGTACTGGTGGTTGACTGCCCCCCAGCCCAGAGTGTGCATGGAAAATTGTCTGGCAGCCTCCCTGACAGCAAGCAGTGATAGTGCCCATGAAGGGGACCTTGTTGGGCCCGCCCCTTTCACGGTTATCGCTTCTCGGCCTTTTGGCTAAGATCAAGTGTAGTATCTGTTCTTATCAGTTTAATATCTGATACGTCCCCTATCTGGGGACCATATATTAAATGGATTTTTGAGAACGGGGGCCGATTTCGAAGCTTGCTTCCGTCGCCCTATGCATTGACCCGATATGGCAGTATCTTCGGGTACAGTGCACCACCCCCTTACAGGGTTAAAAAGAAAGATTCCTACTTTCATTGCTACCTGCTTGCTGGCTAGCCAGCTAGCCAGCCCTGTGGGCCTTGCTGCTGCAGCCAAAAAACAAAAGGTGGTGCTGCTGCTGCTGCTTCTGCTTGTGTCTGGCCGCTGTTGGAGCGTCCAGGCACAGGACTTCTGCTGCTGCTGACTAAATGGCCTCCTTAATTGGATCATTTGAGTAGCCAGCACACCTGTGCAGGTAGGGCATGACATGATAGGCAGCTGCCTTGATAGCGGGTGGGTGCTGAATGTTCCTAATTGACAAAATAAGATTAATGCTTATGAAGAAATATAAAATCTCATCCCTTCCCCAATATCGCGCCACACCCCTACCCCTTAATTCCCTGGTTGAACTTGATGGACATATGTCTTTTTTCGACCGTACTAACTATGTAACTATGTAACATAACATGGGGGGGGGGGGGGGGTCTCCTGGCTGTTCACACAGGTGTGTCATTGCTGTACATTGACCATGCATTGCTTCTGTGGTATTGCAAAGGCAAAGACAAATGCTTCCAGCCATCCATTGCACTAATGGATTGGTCATCAGCTGGCTGTCTATGTCCCGCATCAATATAGACCAAAGTACAGAGGGTTAGGCTATGCTATTGTGCACCTACCTGATGCATCAGAAGGTGCGAGGCCCTTGCTAAATTCTGTGCACAGACTTTGAGATCTATACTTTAGACTGTATCTAAACCTGCTCCAACATGGACTGACATTCTGGCCTACTTTCAGCCGATGCGACTTGTCTGTCGCTGAACAGTCGCTTTTTATGTATTCAGCACCTATGTATAATGTTGTAAAAATGCTCTAGAAGCTAAAGTCGCAGAAATGTCACACATATTTGGCCTGCAACTTTCTGTGCGACAAATTCAGACAGGAAAAATCAGT
>NW_026608754.1:0-54555 GCF_029499605.1 Hyla sarda
ATATGTGTGTGTGTGCGCGTATATATATATATATATATATATATATATATATATATATATATATATCTCCGCCGAAATCACTTTTAAACCCATTTCCACCTTTTTTTCCCTTCTCTTCCTCTTACTTTTTTTTCACGTTTTTTTACGTTTTTCTCCTTTTCGCCTCTTTTCTGGGCGTATTATTCTTCTTTTTCTTCTTTTTTTTCGTCTAATGCATACCCCATCAGTGCAGCAATGCTTATTCAATACCGCCAGCAGATGGAGACACTGGGGGATAATTTTCTAAGGATTTATACTGATTTTTCCTGTCTGAATTTGTCGCACAGAAAGTTGCAGGCCAAATATGTGTGACATTTCTGCGACTTTAGCTTCTAGAGCATTTTTACAACATTATACATAGGTGCTGAATACATAAAAAGCGACTGTTCAGCGACAGACAAGTCGCATCGGCTGAAAGTAGGCCAGAATGTCAGTCCATGTTGGAGCAGGTTTAGATACAGTCTAAAGTATAGATCTCAAAGTCTGTGCACAGAATTTAGCAAGGGCCTCGCACCTTCTGATGCATCAGGTAGGTGCACAATAGCATAGCCTAACCCTCTGTACTTTGGTCTATATTGATGCGGGACATAGACAGCCAGCTGATGACCAATCCATTAGTGCAATGGATGGCTGGAAGCATTTGTCTTTGCCTTTGCAATACCACAGAAGCAATGCATGGTCAATGTACAGCAATGACACACCTGTGTGAACAGCCAGGAGACCCCCCCCCCCCCCCCCATGTTATGTTACATAGTTACATAGTTAGTACGGTCGAAAAAAGACATATGTCCATCAAGTTCAACCAGGGAATTAAGGGGTAGGGGTGTGGCGCGATATTGGGGAAGGGATGAGATTTTATATTTCTTCATAAGCATTAATCTTATTTTGTCAATTAGGAACATTCAGCACCCACCCGCTATCAAGGCAGCTGCCTATCATGTCATGCCCTACCTGCACAGGTGTGCTGGCTACTCAAATGATCCAATTAAGGAGGCCATTTAGTCAGCAGCAGCAGAAGTCCTGTGCCTGGACGCTCCAACAGGGGCCAGACACAAGCAGAAGCAGAAGCAGCAGAAGCAGCAGCAGCAGCACCACCTTTTGTTTTTTGGCTGCAGCAGCAAGGCCCACAGGGCTGGCTAGCTGGCTAGCCAGCAAGCAGGTAGCAATGAAAGTAGGAATCTTTCTTTTTAACCCTGTAAGGGGGTGGTGCACTGTACCCGAAGATACTGCCATATCGGGTCAATGCATAGGGCGACGGAAGCAAGCTTCGAAATCGGCCCCCGTTCTCAAAAATCCATTTAATATATGGTCCCCAGATAGGGGACGTATCAGATATTAAACTGATAAGAACAGATACTACACTTGATCTTAGCCAAAAGGCCGAGAAGCGATAACCGTGAAAGGGGCGGGCCCAACAAGGTCCCCTTCATGGGCACTATCACTGCTTGCTGTCAGGGAGGCTGCCAGACAATTTTCCATGCACACTCTGGGCTGGGGGGCAGTCAACCACCAGTACACACAGCAGAACCTAAACCCATACCATTATTGCTAAGCAGCAAGACAGGGGCCCATTGCACTCCCACGGGGCCTTTTTAAATGCAATCCATAACCCGGATTTGCCAGGAACCCTTCTTACTCCTCCTACTTGCATGTGACACTGGGCTTAGGATCTGCATAGGAAACACACACACAAGCACACACCTACCTTTGTTGCCTGCAGATGCCTCCTTGGCTGTCCCCAAACGGTATCAAACCAACACCCACGGGAAGCTGTAAGCATAGAGGACATGCCTGCACCCCATTGGACTTACCTGTGTGGGTTAAATCCGGGTTATTTGACAACCTATGGCGGTGATGGTTCTGCTCAGGCAGAGCAGTGCTGATGCTCCTCATAAAGCTGTCGCTGCTGTGAAGGTTCTAGGTGACATCACAAATCCCTATGGTTACATACACAACAAAGCTGGGTTGTTGTTGTTTACACTCTGCAAGGCCTGTGGAAGTGAGTGACATCATAGCACTGTAGTTCTGAGGGTTCTAGATGGATGCAACAATCTCCTGTTGCTTCTATGAAGGCCATAATAGACGACATCACCAAACAGCTCCATAGTCACATACACAGCAAAGGAGAGATGTTGTTTACACCTAGTGATGTCAGTGGTATTGAGTGACATCACAGCACAGTGCTAAGGCTCCTGGGCCTGGACACAGCAGCGGCTGCAATATCTCAACGGAGAATACGTTTATATATATGTGTGTGTGTGCGCGTATATATATATATATATATATATATATATATATATATATATATTCTCCGCCGAAATCACTTTTAAACCCATTTCCACCTTTTTTTCCCTTCTCTTCCTCTTACTTTTTTTTCACGTTTTTTTACGTTTTTCTCCTTTTCGCCTCTTTTCTGGGCGTATTATTCTTCTTTTTCTTCTTTTTTTTCGTCTAATGCATACCCCATCAGTGCAGCAATGCTTATTCAATACCGCCAGCAGATGGAGACACTGGGGGATAATTTTCTAAGGATTTATACTGATTTTTCCTGTCTGAATTTGTCGCACAGAAAGTTGCAGGCCAAATATGTGTGACATTTCTGCGACTTTAGCTTCTAGAGCATTTTTACAACATTATACATAGGTGCTGAATACATAAAAAGCGACTGTTCAGCGACAGACAAGTCGCATCGGCTGAAAGTAGGCCAGAATGTCAGTCCATGTTGGAGCAGGTTTAGATACAGTCTAAAGTATAGATCTCAAAGTCTGTGCACAGAATTTAGCAAGGGCCTCGCACCTTCTGATGCATCAGGTAGGTGCACAATAGCATAGCCTAACCCTCTGTACTTTGGTCTATATTGATGCGGGACATAGACAGCCAGCTGATGACCAATCCATTAGTGCAATGGATGGCTGGAAGCATTTGTCTTTGCCTTTGCAATACCACAGAAGCAATGCATGGTCAATGTACAGCAATGACACACCTGTGTGAACAGCCAGGAGACCCCCCCCCCCCCCCCCATGTTATGTTACATAGTTACATAGTTAGTACGGTCGAAAAAAGACATATGTCCATCAAGTTCAACCAGGGAATTAAGGGGTAGGGGTGTGGCGCGATATTGGGGAAGGGATGAGATTTTATATTTCTTCATAAGCATTAATCTTATTTTGTCAATTAGGAACATTCAGCACCCACCCGCTATCAAGGCAGCTGCCTATCATGTCATGCCCTACCTGCACAGGTGTGCTGGCTACTCAAATGATCCAATTAAGGAGGCCATTTAGTCAGCAGCAGCAGAAGTCCTGTGCCTGGACGCTCCAACAGGGGCCAGACACAAGCAGAAGCAGAAGCAGCAGAAGCAGCAGCAGCAGCACCACCTTTTGTTTTTTGGCTGCAGCAGCAAGGCCCACAGGGCTGGCTAGCTGGCTAGCCAGCAAGCAGGTAGCAATGAAAGTAGGAATCTTTCTTTTTAACCCTGTAAGGGGGTGGTGCACTGTACCCGAAGATACTGCCATATCGGGTCAATGCATAGGGCGACGGAAGCAAGCTTCGAAATCGGCCCCCGTTCTCAAAAATCCATTTAATATATGGTCCCCAGATAGGGGACGTATCAGATATTAAACTGATAAGAACAGATACTACACTTGATCTTAGCCAAAAGGCCGAGAAGCGATAACCGTGAAAGGGGCGGGCCCAACAAGGTCCCCTTCATGGGCACTATCACTGCTTGCTGTCAGGGAGGCTGCCAGACAATTTTCCATGCACACTCTGGGCTGGGGGGCAGTCAACCACCAGTACACACAGCAGAACCTAAACCCATACCATTATTGCTAAGCAGCAAGACAGGGGCCCATTGCACTCCCACGGGGCCTTTTTAAATGCAATCCATAACCCGGATTTGCCAGGAACCCTTCTTACTCCTCCTACTTGCATGTGACACTGGGCTTAGGATCTGCATAGGAAACACACACACAAGCACACACCTACCTTTGTTGCCTGCAGATGCCTCCTTGGCTGTCCCCAAACGGTATCAAACCAACACCCACGGGAAGCTGTAAGCATAGAGGACATGCCTGCACCCCATTGGACTTACCTGTGTGGGTTAAATCCGGGTTATTTGACAACCTATGGCGGTGATGGTTCTGCTCAGGCAGAGCAGTGCTGATGCTCCTCATAAAGCTGTCGCTGCTGTGAAGGTTCTAGGTGACATCACAAATCCCTATGGTTACATACACAACAAAGCTGGGTTGTTGTTGTTTACACTCTGCAAGGCCTGTGGAAGTGAGTGACATCATAGCACTGTAGTTCTGAGGGTTCTAGATGGATGCAACAATCTCCTGTTGCTTCTATGAAGGCCATAATAGACGACATCACCAAACAGCTCCATAGTCACATACACAGCAAAGGAGAGATGTTGTTTACACCTAGTGATGTCAGTGGTATTGAGTGACATCACAGCACAGTGCTAAGGCTCCTGGGCCTGGACACAGCAGCGGCTGCAATATCTCAACGGAGAATACGTTTATATATATGTGTGTGTGTGCGCGTATATATATATATATATATATATATATATATATATATATATATCTCCGCCGAAATCACTTTTAAACCCATTTCCACCTTTTTTTCCCTTCTCTTCCTCTTACTTTTTTTTCACGTTTTTTTACGTTTTTCTCCTTTTCGCCTCTTTTCTGGGCGTATTATTCTTCTTTTTCTTCTTTTTTTTCGTCTAATGCATACCCCATCAGTGCAGCAATGCTTATTCAATACCGCCAGCAGATGGAGACACTGGGGGATAATTTTCTAAGGATTTATACTGATTTTTCCTGTCTGAATTTGTCGCACAGAAAGTTGCAGGCCAAATATGTGTGACATTTCTGCGACTTTAGCTTCTAGAGCATTTTTACAACATTATACATAGGTGCTGAATACATAAAAAGCGACTGTTCAGCGACAGACAAGTCGCATCGGCTGAAAGTAGGCCAGAATGTCAGTCCATGTTGGAGCAGGTTTAGATACAGTCTAAAGTATAGATCTCAAAGTCTGTGCACAGAATTTAGCAAGGGCCTCGCACCTTCTGATGCATCAGGTAGGTGCACAATAGCATAGCCTAACCCTCTGTACTTTGGTCTATATTGATGCGGGACATAGACAGCCAGCTGATGACCAATCCATTAGTGCAATGGATGGCTGGAAGCATTTGTCTTTGCCTTTGCAATACCACAGAAGCAATGCATGGTCAATGTACAGCAATGACACACCTGTGTGAACAGCCAGGAGACCCCCCCCCCCCCCCCCATGTTATGTTACATAGTTACATAGTTAGTACGGTCGAAAAAAGACATATGTCCATCAAGTTCAACCAGGGAATTAAGGGGTAGGGGTGTGGCGCGATATTGGGGAAGGGATGAGATTTTATATTTCTTCATAAGCATTAATCTTATTTTGTCAATTAGGAACATTCAGCACCCACCCGCTATCAAGGCAGCTGCCTATCATGTCATGCCCTACCTGCACAGGTGTGCTGGCTACTCAAATGATCCAATTAAGGAGGCCATTTAGTCAGCAGCAGCAGAAGTCCTGTGCCTGGACGCTCCAACAGGGGCCAGACACAAGCAGAAGCAGCAGAAGCAGCAGCAGCAGCACCACCTTTTGTTTTTTGGCTGCAGCAGCAAGGCCCACAGGGCTGGCTAGCTGGCTAGCCAGCAAGCAGGTAGCAATGAAAGTAGGAATCTTTCTTTTTAACCCTGTAAGGGGGTGGTGCACTGTACCCGAAGATACTGCCATATCGGGTCAATGCATAGGGCGACGGAAGCAAGCTTCGAAATCGGCCCCCGTTCTCAAAAATCCATTTAATATATGGTCCCCAGATAGGGGACGTATCAGATATTAAACTGATAAGAACAGATACTACACTTGATCTTAGCCAAAAGGCCGAGAAGCGATAACCGTGAAAGGGGCGGGCCCAACAAGGTCCCCTTCATGGGCACTATCACTGCTTGCTGTCAGGGAGGCTGCCAGACAATTTTCCATGCACACTCTGGGCTGGGGGGCAGTCAACCACCAGTACACACAGCAGAACCTAAACCCATACCATTATTGCTAAGCAGCAAGACAGGGGCCCATTGCACTCCCACGGGGCCTTTTTAAATGCAATCCATAACCCGGATTTGCCAGGAACCCTTCTTACTCCTCCTACTTGCATGTGACACTGGGCTTAGGATCTGCATAGGAAACACACACACAAGCACACACCTACCTTTGTTGCCTGCAGATGCCTCCTTGGCTGTCCCCAAACGGTATCAAACCAACACCCACGGGAAGCTGTAAGCATAGAGGACATGCCTGCACCCCATTGGACTTACCTGTGTGGGTTAAATCCGGGTTATTTGACAACCTATGGCGGTGATGGTTCTGCTCAGGCAGAGCAGTGCTGATGCTCCTCATAAAGCTGTCGCTGCTGTGAAGGTTCTAGGTGACATCACAAATCCCTATGGTTACATACACAACAAAGCTGGGTTGTTGTTGTTTACACTCTGCAAGGCCTGTGGAAGTGAGTGACATCATAGCACTGTAGTTCTGAGGGTTCTAGATGGATGCAACAATCTCCTGTTGCTTCTATGAAGGCCATAATAGACGACATCACCAAACAGCTCCATAGTCACATACACAGCAAAGGAGAGATGTTGTTTACACCTAGTGATGTCAGTGGTATTGAGTGACATCACAGCACAGTGCTAAGGCTCCTGGGCCTGGACACAGCAGCGGCTGCAATATCTCAACGGAGAATACGTTTATATATATGTGTGTGTGTGCGCGTATATATATATATATATATATATATATATATATATATATATATATCTCCGCCGAAATCACTTTTAAACCCATTTCCACCTTTTTTTCCCTTCTCTTCCTCTTACTTTTTTTTCACGTTTTTTTACGTTTTTCTCCTTTTCGCCTCTTTTCTGGGCGTATTATTCTTCTTTTTCTTCTTTTTTTTCGTCTAATGCATACCCCATCAGTGCAGCAATGCTTATTCAATACCGCCAGCAGATGGAGACACTGGGGGATAATTTTCTAAGGATTTATACTGATTTTTCCTGTCTGAATTTGTCGCACAGAAAGTTGCAGGCCAAATATGTGTGACATTTCTGCGACTTTAGCTTCTAGAGCATTTTTACAACATTATACATAGGTGCTGAATACATAAAAAGCGACTGTTCAGCGACAGACAAGTCGCATCGGCTGAAAGTAGGCCAGAATGTCAGTCCATGTTGGAGCAGGTTTAGATACAGTCTAAAGTATAGATCTCAAAGTCTGTGCACAGAATTTAGCAAGGGCCTCGCACCTTCTGATGCATCAGGTAGGTGCACAATAGCATAGCCTAACCCTCTGTACTTTGGTCTATATTGATGCGGGACATAGACAGCCAGCTGATGACCAATCCATTAGTGCAATGGATGGCTGGAAGCATTTGTCTTTGCCTTTGCAATACCACAGAAGCAATGCATGGTCAATGTACAGCAATGACACACCTGTGTGAACAGCCAGGAGACCCCCCCCCCCCCCCATGTTATGTTACATAGTTACATAGTTAGTACGGTCGAAAAAAGACATATGTCCATCAAGTTCAACCAGGGAATTAAGGGGTAGGGGTGTGGCGCGATATTGGGGAAGGGATGAGATTTTATATTTCTTCATAAGCATTAATCTTATTTTGTCAATTAGGAACATTCAGCACCCACCCGCTATCAAGGCAGCTGCCTATCATGTCATGCCCTACCTGCACAGGTGTGCTGGCTACTCAAATGATCCAATTAAGGAGGCCATTTAGTCAGCAGCAGCAGAAGTCCTGTGCCTGGACGCTCCAACAGGGGCCAGACACAAGCAGAAGCAGAAGCAGCAGAAGCAGCAGCAGCAGCACCACCTTTTGTTTTTTGGCTGCAGCAGCAAGGCCCACAGGGCTGGCTAGCTGGCTAGCCAGCAAGCAGGTAGCAATGAAAGTAGGAATCTTTCTTTTTAACCCTGTAAGGGGGTGGTGCACTGTACCCGAAGATACTGCCATATCGGGTCAATGCATAGGGCGACGGAAGCAAGCTTCGAAATCGGCCCCCGTTCTCAAAAATCCATTTAATATATGGTCCCCAGATAGGGGACGTATCAGATATTAAACTGATAAGAACAGATACTACACTTGATCTTAGCCAAAAGGCCGAGAAGCGATAACCGTGAAAGGGGCGGGCCCAACAAGGTCCCCTTCATGGGCACTATCACTGCTTGCTGTCAGGGAGGCTGCCAGACAATTTTCCATGCACACTCTGGGCTGGGGGGCAGTCAACCACCAGTACACACAGCAGAACCTAAACCCATACCATTATTGCTAAGCAGCAAGACAGGGGCCCATTGCACTCCCACGGGGCCTTTTTAAATGCAATCCATAACCCGGATTTGCCAGGAACCCTTCTTACTCCTCCTACTTGCATGTGACACTGGGCTTAGGATCTGCATAGGAAACACACACACAAGCACACACCTACCTTTGTTGCCTGCAGATGCCTCCTTGGCTGTCCCCAAACGGTATCAAACCAACACCCACGGGAAGCTGTAAGCATAGAGGACATGCCTGCACCCCATTGGACTTACCTGTGTGGGTTAAATCCGGGTTATTTGACAACCTATGGCGGTGATGGTTCTGCTCAGGCAGAGCAGTGCTGATGCTCCTCATAAAGCTGTCGCTGCTGTGAAGGTTCTAGGTGACATCACAAATCCCTATGGTTACATACACAACAAAGCTGGGTTGTTGTTGTTTACACTCTGCAAGGCCTGTGGAAGTGAGTGACATCATAGCACTGTAGTTCTGAGGGTTCTAGATGGATGCAACAATCTCCTGTTGCTTCTATGAAGGCCATAATAGACGACATCACCAAACAGCTCCATAGTCACATACACAGCAAAGGAGAGATGTTGTTTACACCTAGTGATGTCAGTGGTATTGAGTGACATCACAGCACAGTGCTAAGGCTCCTGGGCCTGGACACAGCAGCGGCTGCAATATCTCAACGGAGAATACGTTTATATATATGTGTGTGTGTGCGCGTATATATATATATATATATATATATATATATATATATATATATTCTCCGCCGAAATCACTTTTAAACCCATTTCCACCTTTTTTTCCCTTCTCTTCCTCTTACTTTTTTTTCACGTTTTTTTACGTTTTTCTCCTTTTCGCCTCTTTTCTGGGCGTATTATTCTTCTTTTTCTTCTTTTTTTTCGTCTAATGCATACCCCATCAGTGCAGCAATGCTTATTCAATACCGCCAGCAGATGGAGACACTGGGGGATAATTTTCTAAGGATTTATACTGATTTTTCCTGTCTGAATTTGTCGCACAGAAAGTTGCAGGCCAAATATGTGTGACATTTCTGCGACTTTAGCTTCTAGAGCATTTTTACAACATTATACATAGGTGCTGAATACATAAAAAGCGACTGTTCAGCGACAGACAAGTCGCATCGGCTGAAAGTAGGCCAGAATGTCAGTCCATGTTGGAGCAGGTTTAGATACAGTCTAAAGTATAGATCTCAAAGTCTGTGCACAGAATTTAGCAAGGGCCTCGCACCTTCTGATGCATCAGGTAGGTGCACAATAGCATAGCCTAACCCTCTGTACTTTGGTCTATATTGATGCGGGACATAGACAGCCAGCTGATGACCAATCCATTAGTGCAATGGATGGCTGGAAGCATTTGTCTTTGCCTTTGCAATACCACAGAAGCAATGCATGGTCAATGTACAGCAATGACACACCTGTGTGAACAGCCAGGAGACCCCCCCCCCCCCCATGTTATGTTACATAGTTACATAGTTAGTACGGTCGAAAAAAGACATATGTCCATCAAGTTCAACCAGGGAATTAAGGGGTAGGGGTGTGGCGCGATATTGGGGAAGGGATGAGATTTTATATTTCTTCATAAGCATTAATCTTATTTTGTCAATTAGGAACATTCAGCACCCACCCGCTATCAAGGCAGCTGCCTATCATGTCATGCCCTACCTGCACAGGTGTGCTGGCTACTCAAATGATCCAATTAAGGAGGCCATTTAGTCAGCAGCAGCAGAAGTCCTGTGCCTGGACGCTCCAACAGGGGCCAGACACAAGCAGAAGCAGAAGCAGCAGAAGCAGCAGCAGCAGCACCACCTTTTGTTTTTTGGCTGCAGCAGCAAGGCCCACAGGGCTGGCTAGCTGGCTAGCCAGCAAGCAGGTAGCAATGAAAGTAGGAATCTTTCTTTTTAACCCTGTAAGGGGGTGGTGCACTGTACCCGAAGATACTGCCATATCGGGTCAATGCATAGGGCGACGGAAGCAAGCTTCGAAATCGGCCCCCGTTCTCAAAAATCCATTTAATATATGGTCCCCAGATAGGGGACGTATCAGATATTAAACTGATAAGAACAGATACTACACTTGATCTTAGCCAAAAGGCCGAGAAGCGATAACCGTGAAAGGGGCGGGCCCAACAAGGTCCCCTTCATGGGCACTATCACTGCTTGCTGTCAGGGAGGCTGCCAGACAATTTTCCATGCACACTCTGGGCTGGGGGGCAGTCAACCACCAGTACACACAGCAGAACCTAAACCCATACCATTATTGCTAAGCAGCAAGACAGGGGCCCATTGCACTCCCACGGGGCCTTTTTAAATGCAATCCATAACCCGGATTTGCCAGGAACCCTTCTTACTCCTCCTACTTGCATGTGACACTGGGCTTAGGATCTGCATAGGAAACACACACACAAGCACACACCTACCTTTGTTGCCTGCAGATGCCTCCTTGGCTGTCCCCAAACGGTATCAAACCAACACCCACGGGAAGCTGTAAGCATAGAGGACATGCCTGCACCCCATTGGACTTACCTGTGTGGGTTAAATCCGGGTTATTTGACAACCTATGGCGGTGATGGTTCTGCTCAGGCAGAGCAGTGCTGATGCTCCTCATAAAGCTGTCGCTGCTGTGAAGGTTCTAGGTGACATCACAAATCCCTATGGTTACATACACAACAAAGCTGGGTTGTTGTTGTTTACACTCTGCAAGGCCTGTGGAAGTGAGTGACATCATAGCACTGTAGTTCTGAGGGTTCTAGATGGATGCAACAATCTCCTGTTGCTTCTATGAAGGCCATAATAGACGACATCACCAAACAGCTCCATAGTCACATACACAGCAAAGGAGAGATGTTGTTTACACCTAGTGATGTCAGTGGTATTGAGTGACATCACAGCACAGTGCTAAGGCTCCTGGGCCTGGACACAGCAGCGGCTGCAATATCTCAACGGAGAATACGTTTATATATATATGTGTGTGTGTGCGCGTATATATATATATATATATATATATATATATATATATATATATTTCTCCGCCGAAATCACTTTTAAACCCATTTCCACCTTTTTTTCCCTTCTCTTCCTCTTACTTTTTTTTCACGTTTTTTTACGTTTTTCTCCTTTTCGCCTCTTTTCTGGGCGTATTATTCTTCTTTTTCTTCTTTTTTTTCGTCTAATGCATACCCCATCAGTGCAGCAATGCTTATTCAATACCGCCAGCAGATGGAGACACTGGGGGATAATTTTCTAAGGATTTATACTGATTTTTCCTGTCTGAATTTGTCGCACAGAAAGTTGCAGGCCAAATATGTGTGACATTTCTGCGACTTTAGCTTCTAGAGCATTTTTACAACATTATACATAGGTGCTGAATACATAAAAAGCGACTGTTCAGCGACAGACAAGTCGCATCGGCTGAAAGTAGGCCAGAATGTCAGTCCATGTTGGAGCAGGTTTAGATACAGTCTAAAGTATAGATCTCAAAGTCTGTGCACAGAATTTAGCAAGGGCCTCGCACCTTCTGATGCATCAGGTAGGTGCACAATAGCATAGCCTAACCCTCTGTACTTTGGTCTATATTGATGCGGGACATAGACAGCCAGCTGATGACCAATCCATTAGTGCAATGGATGGCTGGAAGCATTTGTCTTTGCCTTTGCAATACCACAGAAGCAATGCATGGTCAATGTACAGCAATGACACACCTGTGTGAACAGCCAGGAGACCCCCCCCCCCCCCCCCCATGTTATGTTACATAGTTACATAGTTAGTACGGTCGAAAAAAGACATATGTCCATCAAGTTCAACCAGGGAATTAAGGGGTAGGGGTGTGGCGCGATATTGGGGAAGGGATGAGATTTTATATTTCTTCATAAGCATTAATCTTATTTTGTCAATTAGGAACATTCAGCACCCACCCGCTATCAAGGCAGCTGCCTATCATGTCATGCCCTACCTGCACAGGTGTGCTGGCTACTCAAATGATCCAATTAAGGAGGCCATTTAGTCAGCAGCAGCAGAAGTCCTGTGCCTGGACGCTCCAACAGGGGCCAGACACAAGCAGAAGCAGAAGCAGCAGAAGCAGCAGCAGCAGCAGCACCACCTTTTGTTTTTTGGCTGCAGCAGCAAGGCCCACAGGGCTGGCTAGCTGGCTAGCCAGCAAGCAGGTAGCAATGAAAGTAGGAATCTTTCTTTTTAACCCTGTAAGGGGGTGGTGCACTGTACCCGAAGATACTGCCATATCGGGTCAATGCATAGGGCGACGGAAGCAAGCTTCGAAATCGGCCCCCGTTCTCAAAAATCCATTTAATATATGGTCCCCAGATAGGGGACGTATCAGATATTAAACTGATAAGAACAGATACTACACTTGATCTTAGCCAAAAGGCCGAGAAGCGATAACCGTGAAAGGGGCGGGCCCAACAAGGTCCCCTTCATGGGCACTATCACTGCTTGCTGTCAGGGAGGCTGCCAGACAATTTTCCATGCACACTCTGGGCTGGGGGGCAGTCAACCACCAGTACACACAGCAGAACCTAAACCCATACCATTATTGCTAAGCAGCAAGACAGGGGCCCATTGCACTCCCACGGGGCCTTTTTAAATGCAATCCATAACCCGGATTTGCCAGGAACCCTTCTTACTCCTCCTACTTGCATGTGACACTGGGCTTAGGATCTGCATAGGAAACACACACACAAGCACACACCTACCTTTGTTGCCTGTAGATGCCTCCTTGGCTGTCCCCAAACGGTATCAAACCAACACCCACGGGAAGCTGTAAGCATAGAGGACATGCCTGCACCCCATTGGACTTACCTGTGTGGGTTAAATCCGGGTTATTTGACAACCTATGGCGGTGATGGTTCTGCTCAGGCAGAGCAGTGCTGATGCTCCTCATAAAGCTGTCGCTGCTGTGAAGGTTCTAGGTGACATCACAAATCCCTATGGTTACATACACAACAAAGCTGGGTTGTTGTTGTTTACACTCTGCAAGGCCTGTGGAAGTGAGTGACATCATAGCACTGTAGTTCTGAGGGTTCTAGATGGATGCAACAATCTCCTGTTGCTTCTATGAAGGCCATAATAGACGACATCACCAAACAGCTCCATAGTCACATACACAGCAAAGGAGAGATGTTGTTTACACCTAGTGATGTCAGTGGTATTGAGTGACATCACAGCACAGTGCTAAGGCTCCTGGGCCTGGACACAGCAGCGGCTGCAATATCTCAACGGAGAATACGTTTATATATATATGTGTGTGTGTGCGCGTATATATATATATATATATATATATATATATATATATATATATATTTCTCCGCCGAAATCACTTTTAAACCCATTTCCACCTTTTTTTCCCTTCTCTTCCTCTTACTTTTTTTTCACGTTTTTTTACGTTTTTCTCCTTTTCGCCTCTTTTCTGGGCGTATTATTCTTCTTTTTCTTCTTTTTTTTCGTCTAATGCATACCCCATCAGTGCAGCAATGCTTATTCAATACCGCCAGCAGATGGAGACACTGGGGGATAATTTTCTAAGGATTTATACTGATTTTTCCTGTCTGAATTTGTCGCACAGAAAGTTGCAGGCCAAATATGTGTGACATTTCTGCGACTTTAGCTTCTAGAGCATTTTTACAACATTATACATAGGTGCTGAATACATAAAAAGCGACTGTTCAGCGACAGACAAGTCGCATCGGCTGAAAGTAGGCCAGAATGTCAGTCCATGTTGGAGCAGGTTTAGATACAGTCTAAAGTATAGATCTCAAAGTCTGTGCACAGAATTTAGCAAGGGCCTCGCACCTTCTGATGCATCAGGTAGGTGCACAATAGCATAGCCTAACCCTCTGTACTTTGGTCTATATTGATGCGGGACATAGACAGCCAGCTGATGACCAATCCATTAGTGCAATGGATGGCTGGAAGCATTTGTCTTTGCCTTTGCAATACCACAGAAGCAATGCATGGTCAATGTACAGCAATGACACACCTGTGTGAACAGCCAGGAGACCCCCCCCCCCCCCCCCATGTTATGTTACATAGTTACATAGTTAGTACGGTCGAAAAAAGACATATGTCCATCAAGTTCAACCAGGGAATTAAGGGGTAGGGGTGTGGCGCGATATTGGGGAAGGGATGAGATTTTATATTTCTTCATAAGCATTAATCTTATTTTGTCAATTAGGAACATTCAGCACCCACCCGCTATCAAGGCAGCTGCCTATCATGTCATGCCCTACCTGCACAGGTGTGCTGGCTACTCAAATGATCCAATTAAGGAGGCCATTTAGTCAGCAGCAGCAGAAGTCCTGTGCCTGGACGCTCCAACAGGGGCCAGACACAAGCAGAAGCAGAAGCAGCAGAAGCAGCAGCAGCAGCAGCACCACCTTTTGTTTTTTGGCTGCAGCAGCAAGGCCCACAGGGCTGGCTAGCTGGCTAGCCAGCAAGCAGGTAGCAATGAAAGTAGGAATCTTTCTTTTTAACCCTGTAAGGGGGTGGTGCACTGTACCCGAAGATACTGCCATATCGGGTCAATGCATAGGGCGACGGAAGCAAGCTTCGAAATCGGCCCCCGTTCTCAAAAATCCATTTAATATATGGTCCCCAGATAGGGGACGTATCAGATATTAAACTGATAAGAACAGATACTACACTTGATCTTAGCCAAAAGGCCGAGAAGCGATAACCGTGAAAGGGGCGGGCCCAACAAGGTCCCCTTCATGGGCACTATCACTGCTTGCTGTCAGGGAGGCTGCCAGACAATTTTCCATGCACACTCTGGGCTGGGGGGCAGTCAACCACCAGTACACACAGCAGAACCTAAACCCATACCATTATTGCTAAGCAGCAAGACAGGGGCCCATTGCACTCCCACGGGGCCTTTTTAAATGCAATCCATAACCCGGATTTGCCAGGAACCCTTCTTACTCCTCCTACTTGCATGTGACACTGGGCTTAGGATCTGCATAGGAAACACACACACAAGCACACACCTACCTTTGTTGCCTGTAGATGCCTCCTTGGCTGTCCCCAAACGGTATCAAACCAACACCCACGGGAAGCTGTAAGCATAGAGGACATGCCTGCACCCCATTGGACTTACCTGTGTGGGTTAAATCCGGGTTATTTGACAACCTATGGCGGTGATGGTTCTGCTCAGGCAGAGCAGTGCTGATGCTCCTCATAAAGCTGTCGCTGCTGTGAAGGTTCTAGGTGACATCACAAATCCCTATGGTTACATACACAACAAAGCTGGGTTGTTGTTGTTTACACTCTGCAAGGCCTGTGGAAGTGAGTGACATCATAGCACTGTAGTTCTGAGGGTTCTAGATGGATGCAACAATCTCCTGTTGCTTCTATGAAGGCCATAATAGACGACATCACCAAACAGCTCCATAGTCACATACACAGCAAAGGAGAGATGTTGTTTACACCTAGTGATGTCAGTGGTATTGAGTGACATCACAGCACAGTGCTAAGGCTCCTGGGCCTGGACACAGCAGCGGCTGCAATATCTCAACGGAGAATACGTTTATATATATGTGTGTGTGTGCGCGTATATATATATATATATATATATATATATATATATACATATATATATTTCTCCGCCGAAATCACTTTTAAACCCATTTCCACCTTTTTTTCCCTTCTCTTCCTCTTACTTTTTTTTCACGTTTTTTTACGTTTTTCTCCTTTTCGCCTCTTTTCTGGGCGTATTATTCTTCTTTTTCTTCTTTTTTTTCGTCTAATGCATACCCCATCAGTGCAGCAATGCTTATTCAATACCGCCAGCAGATGGAGACACTGGGGGATAATTTTCTAAGGATTTATACTGATTTTTCCTGTCTGAATTTGTCGCACAGAAAGTTGCAGGCCAAATATGTGTGACATTTCTGCGACTTTAGCTTCTAGAGCATTTTTACAACATTATACATAGGTGCTGAATACATAAAAAGCGACTGTTCAGCGACAGACAAGTCGCATCGGCTGAAAGTAGGCCAGAATGTCAGTCCATGTTGGAGCAGGTTTAGATACAGTCTAAAGTATAGATCTCAAAGTCTGTGCACAGAATTTAGCAAGGGCCTCGCACCTTCTGATGCATCAGGTAGGTGCACAATAGCATAGCCTAACCCTCTGTACTTTGGTCTATATTGATGCGGGACATAGACAGCCAGCTGATGACCAATCCATTAGTGCAATGGATGGCTGGAAGCATTTGTCTTTGCCTTTGCAATACCACAGAAGCAATGCATGGTCAATGTACAGCAATGACACACCTGTGTGAACAGCCAGGAGACCCCCCCCCCCCCCCCCATGTTATGTTACATAGTTACATAGTTAGTACGGTCGAAAAAAGACATATGTCCATCAAGTTCAACCAGGGAATTAAGGGGTAGGGGTGTGGCGCGATATTGGGGAAGGGATGAGATTTTATATTTCTTCATAAGCATTAATCTTATTTTGTCAATTAGGAACATTCAGCACCCACCCGCTATCAAGGCAGCTGCCTATCATGTCATGCCCTACCTGCACAGGTGTGCTGGCTACTCAAATGATCCAATTAAGGAGGCCATTTAGTCAGCAGCAGCAGAAGTCCTGTGCCTGGACGCTCCAACAGGGGCCAGACACAAGCAGAAGCAGAAGCAGCAGAAGCAGCAGCAGCAGCACCACCTTTTGTTTTTTGGCTGCAGCAGCAAGGCCCACAGGGCTGGCTAGCTGGCTAGCCAGCAAGCAGGTAGCAATGAAAGTAGGAATCTTTCTTTTTAACCCTGTAAGGGGGTGGTGCACTGTACCCGAAGATACTGCCATATCGGGTCAATGCATAGGGCGACGGAAGCAAGCTTCGAAATCGGCCCCCGTTCTCAAAAATCCATTTAATATATGGTCCCCAGATAGGGGACGTATCAGATATTAAACTGATAAGAACAGATACTACACTTGATCTTAGCCAAAAGGCCGAGAAGCGATAACCGTGAAAGGGGCGGGCCCAACAAGGTCCCCTTCATGGGCACTATCACTGCTTGCTGTCAGGGAGGCTGCCAGACAATTTTCCATGCACACTCTGGGCTGGGGGGCAGTCAACCACCAGTACACACAGCAGAACCTAAACCCATACCATTATTGCTAAGCAGCAAGACAGGGGCCCATTGCACTCCCACGGGGCCTTTTTAAATGCAATCCATAACCCGGATTTGCCAGGAACCCTTCTTACTCCTCCTACTTGCATGTGACACTGGGCTTAGGATCTGCATAGGAAACACACACACAAGCACACACCTACCTTTGTTGCCTGCAGATGCCTCCTTGGCTGTCCCCAAACGGTATCAAACCAACACCCACGGGAAGCTGTAAGCATAGAGGACATGCCTGCACCCCATTGGACTTACCTGTGTGGGTTAAATCCGGGTTATTTGACAACCTATGGCGGTGATGGTTCTGCTCAGGCAGAGCAGTGCTGATGCTCCTCATAAAGCTGTCGCTGCTGTGAAGGTTCTAGGTGACATCACAAATCCCTATGGTTACATACACAACAAAGCTGGGTTGTTGTTGTTTACACTCTGCAAGGCCTGTGGAAGTGAGTGACATCATAGCACTGTAGTTCTGAGGGTTCTAGATGGATGCAACAATCTCCTGTTGCTTCTATGAAGGCCATAATAGACGACATCACCAAACAGCTCCATAGTCACATACACAGCAAAGGAGAGATGTTGTTTACACCTAGTGATGTCAGTGGTATTGAGTGACATCACAGCACAGTGCTAAGGCTCCTGGGCCTGGACACAGCAGCGGCTGCAATATCTCAACGGAGAATACGTTTATATATATGTGTGTGTGTGCGCGTATATATATATATATATATATATATATATATATATATATATATTCTCCGCCGAAATCACTTTTAAACCCATTTCCACCTTTTTTTCCCTTCTCTTCCTCTTACTTTTTTTTCACGTTTTTTTACGTTTTTCTCCTTTTCGCCTCTTTTCTGGGCGTATTATTCTTCTTTTTCTTCTTTTTTTTCGTCTAATGCATACCCCATCAGTGCAGCAATGCTTATTCAATACCGCCAGCAGATGGAGACACTGGGGGATAATTTTCTAAGGATTTATACTGATTTTTCCTGTCTGAATTTGTCGCACAGAAAGTTGCAGGCCAAATATGTGTGACATTTCTGCGACTTTAGCTTCTAGAGCATTTTTACAACATTATACATAGGTGCTGAATACATAAAAAGCGACTGTTCAGCGACAGACAAGTCGCATCGGCTGAAAGTAGGCCAGAATGTCAGTCCATGTTGGAGCAGGTTTAGATACAGTCTAAAGTATAGATCTCAAAGTCTGTGCACAGAATTTAGCAAGGGCCTCGCACCTTCTGATGCATCAGGTAGGTACACAATAGCATAGCCTAACCCTCTGTACTTTGGTCTATATTGATGCGGGACATAGACAGCCAGCTGATGACCAATCCATTAGTGCAATGGATGGCTGGAAGCATTTGTCTTTGCCTTTGCAATACCACAGAAGCAATGCATGGTCAATGTACAGCAATGACACACCTGTGTGAACAGCCAGGAGACCCCCCCCCCCCCCATGTTATGTTACATAGTTACATAGTTAGTACGGTCGAAAAAAGACATATGTCCATCAAGTTCAACCAGGGAATTAAGGGGTAGGGGTGTGGCGCGATATTGGGGAAGGGATGAGATTTTATATTTCTTCATAAGCATTAATCTTATTTTGTCAATTAGGAACATTCAGCACCCACCCGCTATCAAGGCAGCTGCCTATCATGTCATGCCCTACCTGCACAGGTGTGCTGGCTACTCAAATGATCCAATTAAGGAGGCCATTTAGTCAGCAGCAGCAGAAGTCCTGTGCCTGGACGCTCCAACAGGGGCCAGACACAAGCAGAAGCAGAAGCAGCAGAAGCAGCAGCAGCAGCAGCACCACCTTTTGTTTTTTGGCTGCAGCAGCAAGGCCCACAGGGCTGGCTAGCTGGCTAGCCAGCAAGCAGGTAGCAATGAAAGTAGGAATCTTTCTTTTTAACCCTGTAAGGGGGTGGTGCACTGTACCCGAAGATACTGCCATATCGGGTCAATGCATAGGGCGACGGAAGCAAGCTTCGAAATCGGCCCCCGTTCTCAAAAATCCATTTAATATATGGTCCCCAGATAGGGGACGTATCAGATATTAAACTGATAAGAACAGATACTACACTTGATCTTAGCCAAAAGGCCGAGAAGCGATAACCGTGAAAGGGGCGGGCCCAACAAGGTCCCCTTCATGGGCACTATCACTGCTTGCTGTCAGGGAGGCTGCCAGACAATTTTCCATGCACACTCTGGGCTGGGGGGCAGTCAACCACCAGTACACACAGCAGAACCTAAACCCATACCATTATTGCTAAGCAGCAAGACAGGGGCCCATTGCACTCCCACGGGGCCTTTTTAAATGCAATCCATAACCCGGATTTGCCAGGAACCCTTCTTACTCCTCCTACTTGCATGTGACACTGGGCTTAGGATCTGCATAGGAAACACACACACAAGCACACACCTACCTTTGTTGCCTGTAGATGCCTCCTTGGCTGTCCCCAAACGGTATCAAACCAACACCCACGGGAAGCTGTAAGCATAGAGGACATGCCTGCACCCCATTGGACTTACCTGTGTGGGTTAAATCCGGGTTATTTGACAACCTATGGCGGTGATGGTTCTGCTCAGGCAGAGCAGTGCTGATGCTCCTCATAAAGCTGTCGCTGCTGTGAAGGTTCTAGGTGACATCACAAATCCCTATGGTTACATACACAACAAAGCTGGGTTGTTGTTGTTTACACTCTGCAAGGCCTGTGGAAGTGAGTGACATCATAGCACTGTAGTTCTGAGGGTTCTAGATGGATGCAACAATCTCCTGTTGCTTCTATGAAGGCCATAATAGACGACATCACCAAACAGCTCCATAGTCACATACACAGCAAAGGAGAGATGTTGTTTACACCTAGTGATGTCAGTGGTATTGAGTGACATCACAGCACAGTGCTAAGGCTCCTGGGCCTGGACACAGCAGCGGCTGCAATATCTCAACGGAGAATACGTTTATATATATATGTGTGTGTGTGCGCGTATATATATATATATATATATATATATATATATATATATATATATATTTCTCCGCCGAAATCACTTTTAAACCCATTTCCACCTTTTTTTCCCTTCTCTTCCTCTTACTTTTTTTTCACGTTTTTTTACGTTTTTCTCCTTTTCGCCTCTTTTCTGGGCGTATTATTCTTCTTTTTCTTCTTTTTTTTCGTCTAATGCATACCCCATCAGTGCAGCAATGCTTATTCAATACCGCCAGCAGATGGAGACACTGGGGGATAATTTTCTAAGGATTTATACTGATTTTTCCTGTCTGAATTTGTCGCACAGAAAGTTGCAGGCCAAATATGTGTGACATTTCTGCGACTTTAGCTTCTAGAGCATTTTTACAACATTATACATAGGTGCTGAATACATAAAAAGCGACTGTTCAGCGACAGACAAGTCGCATCGGCTGAAAGTAGGCCAGAATGTCAGTCCATGTTGGAGCAGGTTTAGATACAGTCTAAAGTATAGATCTCAAAGTCTGTGCACAGAATTTAGCAAGGGCCTCGCACCTTCTGATGCATCAGGTAGGTGCACAATAGCATAGCCTAACCCTCTGTACTTTGGTCTATATTGATGCGGGACATAGACAGCCAGCTGATGACCAATCCATTAGTGCAATGGATGGCTGGAAGCATTTGTCTTTGCCTTTGCAATACCACAGAAGCAATGCATGGTCAATGTACAGCAATGACACACCTGTGTGAACAGCCAGGAGACCCCCCCCCCCCCCCCCCATGTTATGTTACATAGTTACATAGTTAGTACGGTCGAAAAAAGACATATGTCCATCAAGTTCAACCAGGGAATTAAGGGGTAGGGGTGTGGCGCGATATTGGGGAAGGGATGAGATTTTATATTTCTTCATAAGCATTAATCTTATTTTGTCAATTAGGAACATTCAGCACCCACCCGCTATCAAGGCAGCTGCCTATCATGTCATGCCCTACCTGCACAGGTGTGCTGGCTACTCAAATGATCCAATTAAGGAGGCCATTTAGTCAGCAGCAGCAGAAGTCCTGTGCCTGGACGCTCCAACAGGGGCCAGACACAAGCAGAAGCAGAAGCAGCAGAAGCAGCAGCAGCAGCAGCACCACCTTTTGTTTTTTGGCTGCAGCAGCAAGGCCCACAGGGCTGGCTAGCTGGCTAGCCAGCAAGCAGGTAGCAATGAAAGTAGGAATCTTTCTTTTTAACCCTGTAAGGGGGTGGTGCACTGTACCCGAAGATACTGCCATATCGGGTCAATGCATAGGGCGACGGAAGCAAGCTTCGAAATCGGCCCCCGTTCTCAAAAATCCATTTAATATATGGTCCCCAGATAGGGGACGTATCAGATATTAAACTGATAAGAACAGATACTACACTTGATCTTAGCCAAAAGGCCGAGAAGCGATAACCGTGAAAGGGGCGGGCCCAACAAGGTCCCCTTCATGGGCACTATCACTGCTTGCTGTCAGGGAGGCTGCCAGACAATTTTCCATGCACACTCTGGGCTGGGGGGCAGTCAACCACCAGTACACACAGCAGAACCTAAACCCATACCATTATTGCTAAGCAGCAAGACAGGGGCCCATTGCACTCCCACGGGGCCTTTTTAAATGCAATCCATAACCCGGATTTGCCAGGAACCCTTCTTACTCCTCCTACTTGCATGTGACACTGGGCTTAGGATCTGCATAGGAAACACACACACAAGCACACACCTACCTTTGTTGCCTGTAGATGCCTCCTTGGCTGTCCCCAAACGGTATCAAACCAACACCCACGGGAAGCTGTAAGCATAGAGGACATGCCTGCACCCCATTGGACTTACCTGTGTGGGTTAAATCCGGGTTATTTGACAACCTATGGCGGTGATGGTTCTGCTCAGGCAGAGCAGTGCTGATGCTCCTCATAAAGCTGTCGCTGCTGTGAAGGTTCTAGGTGACATCACAAATCCCTATGGTTACATACACAACAAAGCTGGGTTGTTGTTGTTTACACTCTGCAAGGCCTGTGGAAGTGAGTGACATCATAGCACTGTAGTTCTGAGGGTTCTAGATGGATGCAACAATCTCCTGTTGCTTCTATGAAGGCCATAATAGACGACATCACCAAACAGCTCCATAGTCACATACACAGCAAAGGAGAGATGTTGTTTACACCTAGTGATGTCAGTGGTATTGAGTGACATCACAGCACAGTGCTAAGGCTCCTGGGCCTGGACACAGCAGCGGCTGCAATATCTCAACGGAGAATACGTTTATATATATGTGTGTGTGTGCGCGTATATATATATATATATATATATATATATATATATATATATATTTCTCCGCCGAAATCACTTTTAAACCCATTTCCACCTTTTTTTCCCTTCTCTTCCTCTTACTTTTTTTTCACGTTTTTTTACGTTTTTCTCCTTTTCGCCTCTTTTCTGGGCGTATTATTCTTCTTTTTCTTCTTTTTTTTCGTCTAATGCATACCCCATCAGTGCAGCAATGCTTATTCAATACCGCCAGCAGATGGAGACACTGGGGGATAATTTTCTAAGGATTTATACTGATTTTTCCTGTCTGAATTTGTCGCACAGAAGTTGCAGGCCAAATATGTGTGACATTTCTGCGACTTTAGCTTCTAGAGCATTTTTACAACATTATACATAGGTGCTGAATACATAAAAAGCGACTGTTCAGCGACAGACAAGTCGCATCGGCTGAAAGTAGGCCAGAATGTCAGTCCATGTTGGAGCAGGTTTAGATACAGTCTAAAGTATAGATCTCAAAGTCTGTGCACAGAATTTAGCAAGGGCCTCGCACCTTCTGATGCATCAGGTAGGTGCACAATAGCATAGCCTAACCCTCTGTACTTTGGTCTATATTGATGCGGGACATAGACAGCCAGCTGATGACCAATCCATTAGTGCAATGGATGGCTGGAAGCATTTGTCTTTGCCTTTGCAATACCACAGAAGCAATGCATGGTCAATGTACAGCAATGACACACCTGTGTGAACAGCCAGGAGACCCCCCCCCCCCCCCATGTTATGTTACATAGTTACATAGTTAGTACGGTCGAAAAAAGACATATGTCCATCAAGTTCAACCAGGGAATTAAGGGGTAGGGGTGTGGCGCGATATTGGGGAAGGGATGAGATTTTATATTTCTTCATAAGCATTAATCTTATTTTGTCAATTAGGAACATTCAGCACCCACCCGCTATCAAGGCAGCTGCCTATCATGTCATGCCCTACCTGCACAGGTGTGCTGGCTACTCAAATGATCCAATTAAGGAGGCCATTTAGTCAGCAGCAGCAGAAGTCCTGTGCCTGGACGCTCCAACAGGGGCCAGACACAAGCAGAAGCAGAAGCAGCAGAAGCAGCAGCAGCAGCACCACCTTTTGTTTTTTGGCTGCAGCAGCAAGGCCCACAGGGCTGGCTAGCTGGCTAGCCAGCAAGCAGGTAGCAATGAAAGTAGGAATCTTTCTTTTTAACCCTGTAAGGGGGTGGTGCACTGTACCCGAAAATACTGCCATATCGGGTCAATGCATAGGGCGACGGAAGCAAGCTTCGAAATCGGCCCCCGTTCTCAAAAATCCATTTAATATATGGTCCCCAGATAGGGGACGTATCAGATATTAAACTGATAAGAACAGATACTACACTTGATCTTAGCCAAAAGGCCGAGAAGCGATAACCGTGAAAGGGGCGGGCCCAACAAGGTCCCCTTCATGGGCACTATCACTGCTTGCTGTCAGGGAGGCTGCCAGACAATTTTCCATGCACACTCTGGGCTGGGGGGCAGTCAACCACCAGTACACACAGCAGAACCTAAACCCATACCATTATTGCTAAGCAGCAAGACAGGGGCCCATTGCACTCCCACGGGGCCTTTTTAAATGCAATCCATAACCCGGATTTGCCAGGAACCCTTCTTACTCCTCCTACTTGCATGTGACACTGGGCTTAGGATCTGCATAGGAAACACACACACAAGCACACACCTACCTTTGTTGCCTGCAGATGCCTCCTTGGCTGTCCCCAAACGGTATCAAACCAACACCCACGGGAAGCTGTAAGCATAGAGGACATGCCTGCACCCCATTGGACTTACCTGTGTGGGTTAAATCCGGGTTATTTGACAACCTATGGCGGTGATGGTTCTGCTCAGGCAGAGCAGTGCTGATGCTCCTCATAAAGCTGTCGCTGCTGTGAAGGTTCTAGGTGACATCACAAATCCCTATGGTTACATACACAACAAAGCTGGGTTGTTGTTGTTTACACTCTGCAAGGCCTGTGGAAGTGAGTGACATCATAGCACTGTAGTTCTGAGGGTTCTAGATGGATGCAACAATCTCCTGTTGCTTCTATGAAGGCCATAATAGACGACATCACCAAACAGCTCCATAGTCACATACACAGCAAAGGAGAGATGTTGTTTACACCTAGTGATGTCAGTGGTATTGAGTGACATCACAGCACAGTGCTAAGGCTCCTGGGCCTGGACACAGCAGCGGCTGCAATATCTCAACGGAGAATACGTTTATATATATGTGTGTGTGTGCGCGTATATATATATATATATATATATATATATATATATATATATATATTTCTCCGCCGAAATCACTTTTAAACCCATTTCCACCTTTTTTTCCCTTCTCTTCCTCTTACTTTTTTTTCACGTTTTTTTACGTTTTTCTCCTTTTCGCCTCTTTTCTGGGCGTATTATTCTTCTTTTTCTTCTTTTTTTTCGTCTAATGCATACCCCATCAGTGCAGCAATGCTTATTCAATACCGCCAGCAGATGGAGACACTGGGGGATAATTTTCTAAGGATTTATACTGATTTTTCCTGTCTGAATTTGTCGCACAGAAAGTTGCAGGCCAAATATGTGTGACATTTCTGCGACTTTAGCTTCTAGAGCATTTTTACAACATTATACATAGGTGCTGAATACATAAAAAGCGACTGTTCAGCGACAGACAAGTCGCATCGGCTGAAAGTAGGCCAGAATGTCAGTCCATGTTGGAGCAGGTTTAGATACAGTCTAAAGTATAGATCTCAAAGTCTGTGCACAGAATTTAGCAAGGGCCTCGCACCTTCTGATGCATCAGGTAGGTACACAATAGCATAGCCTAACCCTCTGTACTTTGGTCTATATTGATGCGGGACATAGACAGCCAGCTGATGACCAATCCATTAGTGCAATGGATGGCTGGAAGCATTTGTCTTTGCCTTTGCAATACCACAGAAGCAATGCATGGTCAATGTACAGCAATGACACACCTGTGTGAACAGCCAGGAGACCCCCCCCCCCCCCCATGTTATGTTACATAGTTACATAGTTAGTACGGTCGAAAAAAGACATATGTCCATCAAGTTCAACCAGGGAATTAAGGGGTAGGGGTGTGGCGCGATATTGGGGAAGGGATGAGATTTTATATTTCTTCATAAGCATTAATCTTATTTTGTCAATTAGGAACATTCAGCACCCACCCGCTATCAAGGCAGCTGCCTATCATGTCATGCCCTACCTGCACAGGTGTGCTGGCTACTCAAATGATCCAATTAAGGAGGCCATTTAGTCAGCAGCAGCAGAAGTCCTGTGCCTGGACGCTCCAACAGGGGCCAGACACAAGCAGAAGCAGAAGCAGCAGAAGCAGCAGCAGCAGCACCACCTTTTGTTTTTTGGCTGCAGCAGCAAGGCCCACAGGGCTGGCTAGCTGGCTAGCCAGCAAGCAGGTAGCAATGAAAGTAGGAATCTTTCTTTTTAACCCTGTAAGGGGGTGGTGCACTGTACCCGAAGATACTGCCATATCGGGTCAATGCATAGGGCGACGGAAGCAAGCTTCGAAATCGGCCCCCGTTCTCAAAAATCCATTTAATATATGGTCCCCAGATAGGGGACGTATCAGATATTAAACTGATAAGAACAGATACTACACTTGATCTTAGCCAAAAGGCCGAGAAGCGATAACCGTGAAAGGGGCGGGCCCAACAAGGTCCCCTTCATGGGCACTATCACTGCTTGCTGTCAGGGAGGCTGCCAGACAATTTTCCATGCACACTCTGGGCTGGGGGGCAGTCAACCACCAGTACACACAGCAGAACCTAAACCCATACCATTATTGCTAAGCAGCAAGACAGGGGCCCATTGCACTCCCACGGGGCCTTTTTAAATGCAATCCATAACCCGGATTTGCCAGGAACCCTTCTTACTCCTCCTACTTGCATGTGACACTGGGCTTAGGATCTGCATAGGAAACACACACACAAGCACACACCTACCTTTGTTGCCTGCAGATGCCTCCTTGGCTGTCCCCAAACGGTATCAAACCAACACCCACGGGAAGCTGTAAGCATAGAGGACATGCCTGCACCCCATTGGACTTACCTGTGTGGGTTAAATCCGGGTTATTTGACAACCTATGGCGGTGATGGTTCTGCTCAGGCAGAGCAGTGCTGATGCTCCTCATAAAGCTGTCGCTGCTGTGAAGGTTCTAGGTGACATCACAAATCCCTATGGTTACATACACAACAAAGCTGGGTTGTTGTTGTTTACACTCTGCAAGGCCTGTGGAAGTGAGTGACATCATAGCACTGTAGTTCTGAGGGTTCTAGATGGATGCAACAATCTCCTGTTGCTTCTATGAAGGCCATAATAGACGACATCACCAAACCAGCTCCATAGTCACATACACAGCAAAGGAGAGATGTTGTTTACACCTAGTGATGTCAGTGGTATTGAGTGACATCACAGCACAGTGCTAAGGCTCCTGGGCCTGGACACAGCAGCGGCTGCAATATCTCAACGGAGAATACGTTTATATATATGTGTGTGTGTGCGCGTATATATATATATATATATATATATATATATATATATATATATATTCTCCGCCGAAATCACTTTTAAACCCATTTCCACCTTTTTTTCCCTTCTCTTCCTCTTACTTTTTTTTCACGTTTTTTTACGTTTTTCTCCTTTTCGCCTCTTTTCTGGGCGTATTATTCTTCTTTTTCTTCTTTTTTTTCGTCTAATGCATACCCCATCAGTGCAGCAATGCTTATTCAATACCGCCAGCAGATGGAGACACTGGGGGATAATTTTCTAAGGATTTATACTGATTTTTCCTGTCTGAATTTGTCGCACAGAAAGTTGCAGGCCAAATATGTGTGACATTTCTGCGACTTTAGCTTCTAGAGCATTTTTACAACATTATACATAGGTGCTGAATACATAAAAAGCGACTGTTCAGCGACAGACAAGTCGCATCGGCTGAAAGTAGGCCAGAATGTCAGTCCATGTTGGAGCAGGTTTAGATACAGTCTAAAGTATAGATCTCAAAGTCTGTGCACAGAATTTAGCAAGGGCCTCGCACCTTCTGATGCATCAGGTAGGTGCACAATAGCATAGCCTAACCCTCTGTACTTTGGTCTATATTGATGCGGGACATAGACAGCCAGCTGATGACCAATCCATTAGTGCAATGGATGGCTGGAAGCATTTGTCTTTGCCTTTGCAATACCACAGAAGCAATGCATGGTCAATGTACAGCAATGACACACCTGTGTGAACAGCCAGGAGACCCCCCCCCCCCCCCCCATGTTATGTTACATAGTTACATAGTTAGTACGGTCGAAAAAAGACATATGTCCATCAAGTTCAACCAGGGAATTAAGGGGTAGGGGTGTGGCGCGATATTGGGGAAGGGATGAGATTTTATATTTCTTCATAAGCATTAATCTTATTTTGTCAATTAGGAACATTCAGCACCCACCCGCTATCAAGGCAGCTGCCTATCATGTCATGCCCTACCTGCACAGGTGTGCTGGCTACTCAAATGATCCAATTAAGGAGGCCATTTAGTCAGCAGCAGCAGAAGTCCTGTGCCTGGACGCTCCAACAGGGGCCAGACACAAGCAGAAGCAGAAGCAGCAGCAGCAGCAACCACCTTTTGTTTTTTGGCTGCAGCAGCAAGGCCCACAGGGCTGGCTAGCTGGCTAGCCAGCAAGCAGGTAGCAATGAAAGTAGGAATCTTTCTTTTTAACCCTGTAAGGGGGTGGTGCACTGTACCCGAAGATACTGCCATATCGGGTCAATGCATAGGGCGACGGAAGCAAGCTTCGAAATCGGCCCCCGTTCTCAAAAATCCATTTAATATATGGTCCCCAGATAGGGGACGTATCAGATATTAAACTGATAAGAACAGATACTACACTTGATCTTAGCCAAAAGGCCGAGAAGCGATAACCGTGAAAGGGGCGGGCCCAACAAGGTCCCCTTCATGGGCACTATCACTGCTTGCTGTCAGGGAGGCTGCCAGACAATTTTCCATGCACACTCTGGGCTGGGGGGCAGTCAACCACCAGTACACACAGCAGAACCTAAACCCATACCATTATTGCTAAGCAGCAAGACAGGGGCCCATTGCACTCCCACGGGGCCTTTTTAAATGCAATCCATAACCCGGATTTGCCAGGAACCCTTCTTACTCCTCCTACTTGCATGTGACACTGGGCTTAGGATCTGCATAGGAAACACACACACAAGCACACACCTACCTTTGTTGCCTGCAGATGCCTCCTTGGCTGTCCCCAAACGGTATCAAACCAACACCCACGGGAAGCTGTAAGCATAGAGGACATGCCTGCACCCCATTGGACTTACCTGTGTGGGTTAAATCCGGGTTATTTGACAACCTATGGCGGTGATGGTTCTGCTCAGGCAGAGCAGTGCTGATGCTCCTCATAAAGCTGTCGCTGCTGTGAAGGTTCTAGGTGACATCACAAATCCCTATGGTTACATACACAACAAAGCTGGGTTGTTGTTGTTTACACTCTGCAAGGCCTGTGGAAGTGAGTGACATCATAGCACTGTAGTTCTGAGGGTTCTAGATGGATGCAACAATCTCCTGTTGCTTCTATGAAGGCCATAATAGACGACATCACCAAACAGCTCCATAGTCACATACACAGCAAAGGAGAGATGTTGTTTACACCTAGTGATGTCAGTGGTATTGAGTGACATCACAGCACAGTGCTAAGGCTCCTGGGCCTGGACACAGCAGCGGCTGCAATATCTCAACGGAGAATACGTTTATATATATGTGTGTGTGTGCGCGTATATATATATATATATATATATATATATATATATATATATATTTCTCCGCCGAAATCACTTTTAAACCCATTTCCACCTTTTTTTCCCTTCTCTTCCTCTTACTTTTTTTTCACGTTTTTTTACGTTTTTCTCCTTTTCGCCTCTTTTCTGGGCGTATTATTCTTCTTTTTCTTCTTTTTTTTCGTCTAATGCATACCCCATCAGTGCAGCAATGCTTATTCAATACCGCCAGCAGATGGAGACACTGGGGGATAATTTTCTAAGGATTTATACTGATTTTTCCTGTCTGAATTTGTCGCACAGAAAGTTGCAGGCCAAATATGTGTGACATTTCTGCGACTTTAGCTTCTAGAGCATTTTTACAACATTATACATAGGTGCTGAATACATAAAAAGCGACTGTTCAGCGACAGACAAGTCGCATCGGCTGAAAGTAGGCCAGAATGTCAGTCCATGTTGGAGCAGGTTTAGATACAGTCTAAAGTATAGATCTCAAAGTCTGTGCACAGAATTTAGCAAGGGCCTCGCACCTTCTGATGCATCAGGTAGGTGCACAATAGCATAGCCTAACCCTCTGTACTTTGGTCTATATTGATGCGGGACATAGACAGCCAGCTGATGACCAATCCATTAGTGCAATGGATGGCTGGAAGCATTTGTCTTTGCCTTTGCAATACCACAGAAGCAATGCATGGTCAATGTACAGCAATGACACACCTGTGTGAACAGCCAGGAGACCCCCCCCCCCCCCCCCCCATGTTATGTTACATAGTTACATAGTTAGTACGGTCGAAAAAAGACATATGTCCATCAAGTTCAACCAGGGAATTAAGGGGTAGGGGTGTGGCGCGATATTGGGGAAGGGATGAGATTTTATATTTCTTCATAAGCATTAATCTTATTTTGTCAATTAGGAACATTCAGCACCCACCCGCTATCAAGGCAGCTGCCTATCATGTCATGCCCTACCTGCACAGGTGTGCTGGCTACTCAAATGATCCAATTAAGGAGGCCATTTAGTCAGCAGCAGCAGAAGTCCTGTGCCTGGACGCTCCAACAGGGGCCAGACACAAGCAGAGGCAGCAGAAGCAGCAGCAGCAGCACCACCTTTTGTTTTTTGGCTGCAGCAGCAAGGCCCACAGGGCTGGCTAGCTGGCTAGCCAGCAAGCAGGTAGCAATGAAAGTAGGAATCTTTCTTTTTAACCCTGTAAGGGGGTGGTGCACTGTACCCGAAGATACTGCCATATCGGGTCAATGCATAGGGCGACGGAAGCAAGCTTCGAAATCGGCCCCCGTTCTCAAAAATCCATTTAATATATGGTCCCCAGATAGGGGACGTATCAGATATTAAACTGATAAGAACAGATACTACACTTGATCTTAGCCAAAAGGCCGAGAAGCGATAACCGTGAAAGGGGCGGGCCCAACAAGGTCCCCTTCATGGGCACTATCACTGCTTGCTGTCAGGGAGGCTGCCAGACAATTTTCCATGCACACTCTGGGCTGGGGGGCAGTCAACCACCAGTACACACAGCAGAACCTAAACCCATACCATTATTGCTAAGCAGCAAGACAGGGGCCCATTGCACTCCCACGGGGCCTTTTTAAATGCAATCCATAACCCGGATTTGCCAGGAACCCTTCTTACTCCTCCTACTTGCATGTGACACTGGGCTTAGGATCTGCATAGGAAACACACACACAAGCACACACCTACCTTTGTTGCCTGCAGATGCCTCCTTGGCTGTCCCCAAACGGTATCAAACCAACACCCACGGGAAGCTGTAAGCATAGAGGACATGCCTGCACCCCATTGGACTTACCTGTGTGGGTTAAATCCGGGTTATTTGACAACCTATGGCGGTGATGGTTCTGCTCAGGCAGAGCAGTGCTGATGCTCCTCATAAAGCTGTCGCTGCTGTGAAGGTTCTAGGTGACATCACAAATCCCTATGGTTACATACACAACAAAGCTGGGTTGTTGTTGTTTACACTCTGCAAGGCCTGTGGAAGTGAGTGACATCATAGCACTGTAGTTCTGAGGGTTCTAGATGGATGCAACAATCTCCTGTTGCTTCTATGAAGGCCATAATAGACGACATCACCAAACAGCTCCATAGTCACATACACAGCAAAGGAGAGATGTTGTTTACACCTAGTGATGTCAGTGGTATTGAGTGACATCACAGCACAGTGCTAAGGCTCCTGGGCCTGGACACAGCAGCGGCTGCAATATCTCAACGGAGAATACGTTTATATATATGTGTGTGTGTGCGCGTATATATATATATATATATATATATATATATATATATATATATATATTTCTCCGCCGAAATCACTTTTAAACCCATTTCCACCTTTTTTTCCCTTCTCTTCCTCTTACTTTTTTTTCACGTTTTTTTACGTTTTTCTCCTTTTCGCCTCTTTTCTGGGCGTATTATTCTTCTTTTTCTTCTTTTTTTTCGTCTAATGCATACCCCATCAGTGCAGCAATGCTTATTCAATACCGCCAGCAGATGGAGACACTGGGGGATAATTTTCTAAGGATTTATACTGATTTTTCCTGTCTGAATTTGTCGCACAGAAAGTTGCAGGCCAAATATGTGTGACATTTCTGCGACTTTAGCTTCTAGAGCATTTTTACAACATTATACATAGGTGCTGAATACATAAAAAGCGACTGTTCAGCGACAGACAAGTCGCATCGGCTGAAAGTAGGCCAGAATGTCAGTCCATGTTGGAGCAGGTTTAGATACAGTCTAAAGTATAGATCTCAAAGTCTGTGCACAGAATTTAGCAAGGGCCTCGCACCTTCTGATGCATCAGGTAGGTGCACAATAGCATAGCCTAACCCTCTGTACTTTGGTCTATATTGATGCGGGACATAGACAGCCAGCTGATGACCAATCCATTAGTGCAATGGATGGCTGGAAGCATTTGTCTTTGCCTTTGCAATACCACAGAAGCAATGCATGGTCAATGTACAGCAATGACACACCTGTGTGAACAGCCAGGAGACCCCCCCCCCCCCCCCATGTTATGTTACATAGTTACATAGTTAGTACGGTCGAAAAAAGACATATGTCCATCAAGTTCAACCAGGGAATTAAGGGGTAGGGGTGTGGCGCGATATTGGGGAAGGGATGAGATTTTATATTTCTTCATAAGCATTAATCTTATTTTGTCAATTAGGAACATTCAGCACCCACCCGCTATCAAGGCAGCTGCCTATCATGTCATGCCCTACCTGCACAGGTGTGCTGGCTACTCAAATGATCCAATTAAGGAGGCCATTTAGTCAGCAGCAGCAGAAGTCCTGTGCCTGGACGCTCCAACAGGGGCCAGACACAAGCAGAAGCAGAAGCAGCAGAAGCAGCAGCAGCAGCACCACCTTTTGTTTTTTGGCTGCAGCAGCAAGGCCCACAGGGCTGGCTAGCTGGCTAGCCAGCAAGCAGGTAGCAATGAAAGTAGGAATCTTTCTTTTTAACCCTGTAAGGGGGTGGTGCACTGTACCCGAAGATACTGCCATATCGGGTCAATGCATAGGGCGACGGAAGCAAGCTTCGAAATCGGCCCCCGTTCTCAAAAATCCATTTAATATATGGTCCCCAGATAGGGGACGTATCAGATATTAAACTGATAAGAACAGATACTACACTTGATCTTAGCCAAAAGGCCGAGAAGCGATAACCGTGAAAGGGGCGGGCCCAACAAGGTCCCCTTCATGGGCACTATCACTGCTTGCTGTCAGGGAGGCTGCCAGACAATTTTCCATGCACACTCTGGGCTGGGGGGCAGTCAACCACCAGTACACACAGCAGAACCTAAACCCATACCATTATTGCTAAGCAGCAAGACAGGGGCCCATTGCACTCCCACGGGGCCTTTTTAAATGCAATCCATAACCCGGATTTGCCAGGAACCCTTCTTACTCCTCCTACTTGCATGTGACACTGGGCTTAGGATCTGCATAGGAAACACACACACAAGCACACACCTACCTTTGTTGCCTGCAGATGCCTCCTTGGCTGTCCCCAAACGGTATCAAACCAACACCCACGGGAAGCTGTAAGCATAGAGGACATGCCTGCACCCCATTGGACTTACCTGTGTGGGTTAAATCCGGGTTATTTGACAACCTATGGCGGTGATGGTTCTGCTCAGGCAGAGCAGTGCTGATGCTCCTCATAAAGCTGTCGCTGCTGTGAAGGTTCTAGGTGACATCACAAATCCCTATGGTTACATACACAACAAAGCTGGGTTGTTGTTGTTTACACTCTGCAAGGCCTGTGGAAGTGAGTGACATCATAGCACTGTAGTTCTGAGGGTTCTAGATGGATGCAACAATCTCCTGTTGCTTCTATGAAGGCCATAATAGACGACATCACCAAACAGCTCCATAGTCACATACACAGCAAAGGAGAGATGTTGTTTACACCTAGTGATGTCAGTGGTATTGAGTGACATCACAGCACAGTGCTAAGGCTCCTGGGCCTGGACACAGCAGCGGCTGCAATATCTCAACGGAGAATACGTTTATATATATGTGTGTGTGTGCGCGTATATATATATATATATATATAATATATATATATATATATATTTCTCCGCCGAAATCACTTTTAAACCCATTTCCACCTTTTTTTCCCTTCTCTTCCTCTTACTTTTTTTTCACGTTTTTTTACGTTTTTCTCCTTTTCGCCTCTTTTCTGGGCGTATTATTCTTCTTTTTCTTCTTTTTTTTCGTCTAATGCATACCCCATCAGTGCAGCAATGCTTATTCAATACCGCCAGCAGATGGAGACACTGGGGGATAATTTTCTAAGGATTTATACTGATTTTTCCTGTCTGAATTTGTCGCACAGAAAGTTGCAGGCCAAATATGTGTGACATTTCTGCGACTTTAGCTTCTAGAGCATTTTTACAACATTATACATAGGTGCTGAATACATAAAAAGCGACTGTTCAGCGACAGACAAGTCGCATCGGCTGAAAGTAGGCCAGAATGTCAGTCCATGTTGGAGCAGGTTTAGATACAGTCTAAAGTATAGATCTCAAAGTCTGTGCACAGAATTTAGCAAGGGCCTCGCACCTTCTGATGCATCAGGTAGGTGCACAATAGCATAGCCTAACCCTCTGTACTTTGGTCTATATTGATGCGGGACATAGACAGCCAGCTGATGACCAATCCATTAGTGCAATGGATGGCTGGAAGCATTTGTCTTTGCCTTTGCAATACCACAGAAGCAATGCATGGTCAATGTACAGCAATGACACACCTGTGTGAACAGCCAGGAGACCCCCCCCACCCCCCCCCATGTTATGTTACATAGTTACATAGTTAGTACGGTCGAAAAAAGACATATGTCCATCAAGTTCAACCAGGGAATTAAGGGGTAGGGGTGTGGCGCGATATTGGGGAAGGGATGAGATTTTATATTTCTTCATAAGCATTAATCTTATTTTGTCAATTAGGAACATTCAGCACCCACCCGCTATCAAGGCAGCTGCCTATCATGTCATGCCCTACCTGCACAGGTGTGCTGGCTACTCAAATGATCCAATTAAGGAGGCCATTTAGTCAGCAGCAGCAGAAGTCCTGTGCCTGGACGCTCCAACAGGGGCCAGACACAAGCAGAAGCAGAAGCAGCAGAAGCAGCAGCAGCAGCACCACCTTTTGTTTTTTGGCTGCAGCAGCAAGGCCCACAGGGCTGGCTAGCTGGCTAGCCAGCAAGCAGGTAGCAATGAAAGTAGGAATCTTTCTTTTTAACCCTGTAAGGGGGTGGTGCACTGTACCCGAAGATACTGCCATATCGGGTCAATGCATAGGGCGACGGAAGCAAGCTTCGAAATCGGCCCCCGTTCTCAAAAATCCATTTAATATATGGTCCCCAGATAGGGGACGTATCAGATATTAAACTGATAAGAACAGATACTACACTTGATCTTAGCCAAAAGGCCGAGAAGCGATAACCGTGAAAGGGGCGGGCCCAACAAGGTCCCCTTCATGGGCACTATCACTGCTTGCTGTCAGGGAGGCTGCCAGACAATTTTCCATGCACACTCTGGGCTGGGGGGCAGTCAACCACCAGTACACACAGCAGAACCTAAACCCATACCATTATTGCTAAGCAGCAAGACAGGGGCCCATTGCACTCCCACGGGGCCTTTTTAAATGCAATCCATAACCCGGATTTGCCAGGAACCCTTCTTACTCCTCCTACTTGCATGTGACACTGGGCTTAGGATCTGCATAGGAAACACACACACAAGCACACACCTACCTTTGTTGCCTGCAGATGCCTCCTTGGCTGTCCCCAAACGGTATCAAACCAACACCCACGGGAAGCTGTAAGCATAGAGGACATGCCTGCACCCCATTGGACTTACCTGTGTGGGTTAAATCCGGGTTATTTGACAACCTATGGCGGTGATGGTTCTGCTCAGGCAGAGCAGTGCTGATGCTCCTCATAAAGCTGTCGCTGCTGTGAAGGTTCTAGGTGACATCACAAATCCCTATGGTTACATACACAACAAAGCTGGGTTGTTGTTGTTTACACTCTGCAAGGCCTGTGGAAGTGAGTGACATCATAGCACTGTAGTTCTGAGGGTTCTAGATGGATGCAACAATCTCCTGTTGCTTCTATGAAGGCCATAATAGACGACATCACCAAACAGCTCCATAGTCACATACACAGCAAAGGAGAGATGTTGTTTACACCTAGTGATGTCAGTGGTATTGAGTGACATCACAGCACAGTGCTAAGGCTCCTGGGCCTGGACACAGCAGCGGCTGCAATATCTCAACGGAGAATACGTTTATATATATGTGTGTGTGTGCGCGTATATATATATATATATATATATATATACATATATATATATATATATTTCTCCGCCGAAATCACTTTTAAACCCATTTCCACCTTTTTTTCCCTTCTCTTCCTCTTACTTTTTTTTCACGTTTTTTTACGTTTTTCTCCTTTTCGCCTCTTTTCTGGGCGTATTATTCTTCTTTTTCTTCTTTTTTTTCGTCTAATGCATACCCCATCAGTGCAGCAATGCTTATTCAATACCGCCAGCAGATGGAGACACTGGGGGATAATTTTCTAAGGATTTATACTGATTTTTCCTGTCTGAATTTGTCGCACAGAAAGTTGCAGGCCAAATATGTGTGACATTTCTGCGACTTTAGCTTCTAGAGCATTTTTACAACATTATACATAGGTGCTGAATACATAAAAAGCGACTGTTCAGCGACAGACAAGTCGCATCGGCTGAAAGTAGGCCAGAATGTCAGTCCATGTTGGAGCAGGTTTAGATACAGTCTAAAGTATAGATCTCAAAGTCTGTGCACAGAATTTAGCAAGGGCCTCGCACCTTCTGATGCATCAGGTAGGTGCACAATAGCATAGCCTAACCCTCTGTACTTTGGTCTATATTGATGCGGGACATAGACAGCCAGCTGATGACCAATCCATTAGTGCAATGGATGGCTGGAAGCATTTGTCTTTGCCTTTGCAATACCACAGAAGCAATGCATGGTCAATGTACAGCAATGACACACCTGTGTGAACAGCCAGGAGACCCCCCCCCCCCCCCCCCATGTTATGTTACATAGTTACATAGTTAGTACGGTCGAAAAAAGACATATGTCCATCAAGTTCAACCAGGGAATTAAGGGGTAGGGGTGTGGCGCGATATTGGGGAAGGGATGAGATTTTATATTTCTTCATAAGCATTAATCTTATTTTGTCAATTAGGAACATTCAGCACCCACCCGCTATCAAGGCAGCTGCCTATCATGTCATGCCCTACCTGCACAGGTGTGCTGGCTACTCAAATGATCCAATTAAGGAGGCCATTTAGTCAGCAGCAGCAGAAGTCCTGTGCCTGGACGCTCCAACAGGGGCCAGACACAAGCAGAAGCAGAAGCAGCAGAAGCAGCAGCAGCAGCACCACCTTTTGTTTTTTGGCTGCAGCAGCAAGGCCCACAGGGCTGGCTAGCTGGCTAGCCAGCAAGCAGGTAGCAATGAAAGTAGGAATCTTTCTTTTTAACCCTGTAAGGGGGTGGTGCACTGTACCCGAAGATACTGCCATATCGGGTCAATGCATAGGGCGACGGAAGCAAGCTTCGAAATCGGCCCCCGTTCTCAAAAATCCATTTAATATATGGTCCCCAGATAGGGGACGTATCAGATATTAAACTGATAAGAACAGATACTACACTTGATCTTAGCCAAAAGGCCGAGAAGCGATAACCGTGAAAGGGGCGGGCCCAACAAGGTCCCCTTCATGGGCACTATCACTGCTTGCTGTCAGGGAGGCTGCCAGACAATTTTCCATGCACACTCTGGGCTGGGGGGCAGTCAACCACCAGTACACACAGCAGAACCTAAACCCATACCATTATTGCTAAGCAGCAAGACAGGGGCCCATTGCACTCCCACGGGGCCTTTTTAAATGCAATCCATAACCCGGATTTGCCAGGAACCCTTCTTACTCCTCCTACTTGCATGTGACACTGGGCTTAGGATCTGCATAGGAAACACACACACAAGCACACACCTACCTTTGTTGCCTGCAGATGCCTCCTTGGCTGTCCCCAAACGGTATCAAACCAACACCCACGGGAAGCTGTAAGCATAGAGGACATGCCTGCACCCCATTGGACTTACCTGTGTGGGTTAAATCCGGGTTATTTGACAACCTATGGCGGTGATGGTTCTGCTCAGGCAGAGCAGTGCTGATGCTCCTCATAAAGCTGTCGCTGCTGTGAAGGTTCTAGGTGACATCACAAATCCCTATGGTTACATACACAACAAAGCTGGGTTGTTGTTGTTTACACTCTGCAAGGCCTGTGGAAGTGAGTGACATCATAGCACTGTAGTTCTGAGGGTTCTAGATGGATGCAACAATCTCCTGTTGCTTCTATGAAGGCCATAATAGACGACATCACCAAACAGCTCCATAGTCACATACACAGCAAAGGAGAGATGTTGTTTACACCTAGTGATGTCAGTGGTATTGAGTGACATCACAGCACAGTGCTAAGGCTCCTGGGCCTGGACACAGCAGCGGCTGCAATATCTCAACGGAGAATACGTTTATATATATGTGTGTGTGTGCGCGTATATATATATATATATATATATATATATATATATATATATATATATATATATATTTCTCCGCCGAAATCACTTTTAAACCCATTTCCACCTTTTTTTCCCTTCTCTTCCTCTTACTTTTTTTTCACGTTTTTTTACGTTTTTCTCCTTTTCGCCTCTTTTCTGGGCGTATTATTCTTCTTTTTCTTCTTTTTTTTCGTCTAATGCATACCCCATCAGTGCAGCAATGCTTATTCAATACCGCCAGCAGATGGAGACACTGGGGGATAATTTTCTAAGGATTTATACTGATTTTTCCTGTCTGAATTTGTCGCACAGAAAGTTGCAGGCCAAATATGTGTGACATTTCTGCGACTTTAGCTTCTAGAGCATTTTTACAACATTATACATAGGTGCTGAATACATAAAAAGCGACTGTTCAGCGACAGACAAGTCGCATCGGCTGAAAGTAGGCCAGAATGTCAGTCCATGTTGGAGCAGGTTTAGATACAGTCTAAAGTATAGATCTCAAAGTCTGTGCACAGAATTTAGCAAGGGCCTCGCACCTTCTGATGCATCAGGTAGGTGCACAATAGCATAGCCTAACCCTCTGTACTTTGGTCTATATTGATGCGGGACATAGACAGCCAGCTGATGACCAATCCATTAGTGCAATGGATGGCTGGAAGCATTTGTCTTTGCCTTTGCAATACCACAGAAGCAATGCATGGTCAATGTACAGCAATGACACACCTGTGTGAACAGCCAGGAGACCCCCCCCCATGTTATGTTACATAGTTACATAGTTAGTACGGTCGAAAAAAGACATATGTCCATCAAGTTCAACCAGGGAATTAAGGGGTAGGGGTGTGGCGCGATATTGGGGAAGGGATGAGATTTTATATTTCTTCATAAGCATTAATCTTATTTTGTCAATTAGGAACATTCAGCACCCACCCGCTATCAAGGCAGCTGCCTATCATGTCATGCCCTACCTGCACAGGTGTGCTGGCTACTCAAATGATCCAATTAAGGAGGCCATTTAGTCAGCAGCAGCAGAAGTCCTGTGCCTGGACGCTCCAACAGGGGCCAGACACAAGCAGAAGCAGAAGCAGCAGAAGCAGCAGCAGCAGCACCACCTTTTGTTTTTTGGCTGCAGCAGCAAGGCCCACAGGGCTGGCTAGCTGGCTAGCCAGCAAGCAGGTAGCAATGAAAGTAGGAATCTTTCTTTTTAACCCTGTAAGGGGGTGGTGCACTGTACCCGAAGATACTGCCATATCGGGTCAATGCATAGGGCGACGGAAGCAAGCTTCGAAATCGGCCCCCGTTCTCAAAAATCCATTTAATATATGGTCCCCAGATAGGGGACGTATCAGATATTAAACTGATAAGAACAGATACTACACTTGATCTTAGCCAAAAGGCCGAGAAGCGATAACCGTGAAAGGGGCGGGCCCAACAAGGTCCCCTTCATGGGCACTATCACTGCTTGCTGTCAGGGAGGCTGCCAGACAATTTTCCATGCACACTCTGGGCTGGGGGGCAGTCAACCACCAGTACACACAGCAGAACCTAAACCCATACCATTATTGCTAAGCAGCAAGACAGGGGCCCATTGCACTCCCACGGGGCCTTTTTAAATGCAATCCATAACCCGGATTTGCCAGGAACCCTTCTTACTCCTCCTACTTGCATGTGACACTGGGCTTAGGATCTGCATAGGAAACACACACACAAGCACACACCTACCTTTGTTGCCTGCAGATGCCTCCTTGGCTGTCCCCAAACGGTATCAAACCAACACCCACGGGAAGCTGTAAGCATAGAGGACATGCCTGCACCCCATTGGACTTACCTGTGTGGGTTAAATCCGGGTTATTTGACAACCTATGGCGGTGATGGTTCTGCTCAGGCAGAGCAGTGCTGATGCTCCTCATAAAGCTGTCGCTGCTGTGAAGGTTCTAGGTGACATCACAAATCCCTATGGTTACATACACAACAAAGCTGGGTTGTTGTTGTTTACACTCTGCAAGGCCTGTGGAAGTGAGTGACATCATAGCACTGTAGTTCTGAGGGTTCTAGATGGATGCAACAATCTCCTGTTGCTTCTATGAAGGCCATAATAGACGACATCACCAAACAGCTCCATAGTCACATACACAGCAAAGGAGAGATGTTGTTTACACCTAGTGATGTCAGTGGTATTGAGTGACATCACAGCACAGTGCTAAGGCTCCTGGGCCTGGACACAGCAGCGGCTGCAATATCTCAACGGAGAATACGTTTATATATATGTGTGTGTGTGCGCGTATATATATATATATATATATATATATATATATATATATATATATTTCTCCGCCGAAATCACTTTTAAACCCATTTCCACCTTTTTTTCCCTTCTCTTCCTCTTACTTTTTTTTCACGTTTTTTTACGTTTTTCTCCTTTTCGCCTCTTTTCTGGGCGTATTATTCTTCTTTTTCTTCTTTTTTTTCGTCTAATGCATACCCCATCAGTGCAGCAATGCTTATTCAATACCGCCAGCAGATGGAGACACTGGGGGATAATTTTCTAAGGATTTATACTGATTTTTCCTGTCTGAATTTGTCGCACAGAAAGTTGCAGGCCAAATATGTGTGACATTTCTGCGACTTTAGCTTCTAGAGCATTTTTACAACATTATACATAGGTGCTGAATACATAAAAAGCGACTGTTCAGCGACAGACAAGTCGCATCGGCTGAAAGTAGGCCAGAATGTCAGTCCATGTTGGAGCAGGTTTAGATACAGTCTAAAGTATAGATCTCAAAGTCTGTGCACAGAATTTAGCAAGGGCCTCGCACCTTCTGATGCATCAGGTAGGTGCACAATAGCATAGCCTAACCCTCTGTACTTTGGTCTATATTGATGCGGGACATAGACAGCCAGCTGATGACCAATCCATTAGTGCAATGGATGGCTGGAAGCATTTGTCTTTGCCTTTGCAATACCACAGAAGCAATGCATGGTCAATGTACAGCAATGACACACCTGTGTGAACAGCCAGGAGACCCCCCCCCCCCCCCATGTTATGTTACATAGTTACATAGTTAGTACGGTCGAAAAAAGACATATGTCCATCAAGTTCAACCAGGGAATTAAGGGGTAGGGGTGTGGCGCGATATTGGGGAAGGGATGAGATTTTATATTTCTTCATAAGCATTAATCTTATTTTGTCAATTAGGAACATTCAGCACCCACCCGCTATCAAGGCAGCTGCCTATCATGTCATGCCCTACCTGCACAGGTGTGCTGGCTACTCAAATGATCCAATTAAGGAGGCCATTTAGTCAGCAGCAGCAGAAGTCCTGTGCCTGGACGCTCCAACAGGGGCCAGACACAAGCAGAAGCAGAAGCAGCAGAAGCAGCAGCAGCAGCACCACCTTTTGTTTTTTGGCTGCAGCAGCAAGGCCCACAGGGCTGGCTAGCTGGCTAGCCAGCAAGCAGGTAGCAATGAAAGTAGGAATCTTTCTTTTTAACCCTGTAAGGGGGTGGTGCACTGTACCCGAAGATACTGCCATATCGGGTCAATGCATAGGGCGACGAAAGCAAGCTTCGAAATCGGCCCCCGTTCTCAAAAATCCATTTAATATATGGTCCCCAGATAGGGGACGTATCAGATATTAAACTGATAAGAACAGATACTACACTTGATCTTAGCCAAAAGGCCGAGAAGCGATAACCGTGAAAGGGGCGGGCCCAACAAGGTCCCCTTCATGGGCACTATCACTGCTTGCTGTCAGGGAGGCTGCCAGACAATTTTCCATGCACACTCTGGGCTGGGGGGCAGTCAACCACCAGTACACACAGCAGAACCTAAACCCATACCATTATTGCTAAGCAGCAAGACAGGGGCCCATTGCACTCCCACGGGGCCTTTTTAAATGCAATCCATAACCCGGATTTGCCAGGAACCCTTCTTACTCCTCCTACTTGCATGTGACACTGGGCTTAGGATCTGCATAGGAAACACACACACAAGCACACACCTACCTTTGTTGCCTGCAGATGCCTCCTTGGCTGTCCCCAAACGGTATCAAACCAACACCCACGGGAAGCTGTAAGCATAGAGGACATGCCTGCACCCCATTGGACTTACCTGTGTGGGTTAAATCCGGGTTATTTGACAACCTATGGCGGTGATGGTTCTGCTCAGGCAGAGCAGTGCTGATGCTCCTCATAAAGCTGTCGCTGCTGTGAAGGTTCTAGGTGACATCACAAATCCCTATGGTTACATACACAACAAAGCTGGGTTGTTGTTGTTTACACTCTGCAAGGCCTGTGGAAGTGAGTGACATCATAGCACTGTAGTTCTGAGGGTTCTAGATGGATGCAACAATCTCCTGTTGCTTCTATGAAGGCCATAATAGACGACATCACCAAACAGCTCCATAGTCACATACACAGCAAAGGAGAGATGTTGTTTACACCTAGTGATGTCAGTGGTATTGAGTGACATCACAGCACAGTGCTAAGGCTCCTGGGCCTGGACACAGCAGCGGCTGCAATATCTCAACGGAGAATACGTTTATATATATGTGTGTGTGTGCGCGTATATATATATATATATATATATATATATATATATATATATATATATACCGTATATACTCGAGTATAAGCCGAGTTTTTCAGCACGATTTTTCGTGCTGAAAACACCCCCCTCGGCTTATACTCGAGTGAACTCCCCCACCCGCAGTGGTCTTCAACCTGCGGACCTCCAGAGGTTTCAAAACTACAACTCCCAGCAAGCCCGGGCAGCCATCGGCTGTCCGGGCTTGCTGGGAGTTGTAGTTTTGAAACCTCCGGAGGTCCGCAGGTTGAAGACCACTGCGGCCTTCAACATCATCCAGCCCCCTCTCACCCCCTTTAGTTCTGAGTACTCACCTCCGCTCGGCGCTGGTCCGGTCCTGCAGGACTGTCCGGTGAGGAGGTGGTCCGGTGGGATACTGGTTCCGGGCTGCTATCTTCACCGGGGGCGCCTCTTCTAAGCGCTTCGGGCCCGGCCTCAGAATAGTCACGTTGCCGTGACAACGACGCAGAGGTGCGTTCATTGCCAACGTACTCCTGCGTCATTGTCAAGGCAACGCCTCTATTCCGGGCCGGAAGCGCGGAGAAGAGGCGCCCCCGGTGAAGATAGCAGCCCGGACCACCTCCTCACCGGACCACCTCCTCACCGGACAGCCCTGCAGGACCGGACCAGCGCCGAGCGGAGGTGAGTACTCAGAACTAAAGGGGGTGAGAGGGGGGCTGGATGATGTTGAAGGCCGCAGTGGTCTTCAACCTGCGGACCTCCGGAGGTTTCAAAACTACAACTCCCAGCAAGCCCGAACAGCCGATGGCTGCCCGGGCTTGCTGGGAGTTGTAGTTTTGAAACCTCTGGAGGTCCGCAGGTTGAAGACCACTGAGGGCGAATGATGAGAAGAGGATGATGAAGGGGGGGTGTGGGGATGATGAAGGGGGGTGGGGATGATGAAGGGGGGGTGTGGGATGATAAGGGGATGATGAAGGGGGGATGTGCGGGATGATAAGGGGATGATGAAGGGGGGATGTGCGGGATGATAAGGGGATGATGAAGGGGGGGATGTGTGGGATGATAAGGGGATGATGAAGGGGGGATGTGTGGGATGATAAGGGGATGATGAAGGGGGGATGATAAGGGGATGATGAAGGGGGGATGTGTGGGATGATGATGAAGGGGGGATGTGTGGGATGATGACAAGGGGATGATGAAGGGGGGATGTGTGGGATGATAAGGGGGTGATGAAGGGGGGATGTGTGGGATGATAAGGGGATGATGAAGGGGGGATGACAAGGGGATGATTATGAGGATGTTAATGACGGGTCTGGATGATGACAGGGGGGGATGAGGTATTTCCCACCCTAGGCTTATACTCGAGTCAATAACTTTTCCTGGGATTTTGGGTTGAAATTAGGGGTCTCGGCTTATACTCGGGTCGGCTTATACTCGAGTATATACGGTATATATATATATATATATATATATATATATATATATATATATATATATATATATATATATATATATATATATATATATATTTCTCCGCCGAAATCACTTTTAAACCCATTTCCACCTTTTTTTCCCTTCTCTTCCTCTTACTTTTTTTTCACGTTTTTTTACGTTTTTCTCCTTTTCGCCTCTTTTCTGGGCGTATTATTCTTCTTTTTCTTCTTTTTTTTCGTCTAATGCATACCCCATCAGTGCAGCAATGCTTATTCAATACCGCCAGCAGATGGAGACACTGGGGGATAATTTTCTAAGGATTTATACTGATTTTTCCTGTCTGAATTTGTCGCACAGAAAGTTGCAGGCCAAATATGTGTGACATTTCTGCGACTTTAGCTTCTAGAGCATTTTTACAACATTATACATAGGTGCTGAATACATAAAAAGCGACTGTTCAGCGACAGACAAGTCGCATCGGCTGAAAGTAGGCCAGAATGTCAGTCCATGTTGGAGCAGGTTTAGATACAGTCTAAAGTATAGATCTCAAAGTCTGTGCACAGAATTTAGCAAGGGCCTCGCACCTTCTGATGCATCAGGTAGGTGCACAATAGCATAGCCTAACCCTCTGTACTTTGGTCTATATTGATGCGGGACATAGACAGCCAGCTGATGACCAATCCATTAGTGCAATGGATGGCTGGAAGCATTTGTCTTTGCCTTTGCAATACCACAGAAGCAATGCATGGTCAATGTACAGCAATGACACACCTGTGTGAACAGCCAGGAGACCCCCCCCCCCCCCCCCCCATGTTATGTTACATAGTTACATAGTTAGTACGGTCGAAAAAAGACATATGTCCATCAAGTTCAACCAGGGAATTAAGGGGTAGGGGTGTGGCGCGATATTGGGGAAGGGATGAGATTTTATATTTCTTCATAAGCATTAATCTTATTTTGTCAATTAGGAACATTCAGCACCCACCCGCTATCAAGGCAGCTGCCTATCATGTCATGCCCTACCTGCACAGGTGTGCTGGCTACTCAAATGATCCAATTAAGGAGGCCATTTAGTCAGCAGCAGCAGAAGTCCTGTGCCTGGACGCTCCAACAGGGGCCAGACACAAGCAGAAGCAGAAGCAGCAGAAGCAGCAGCAGCAGCACCACCTTTTGTTTTTTGGCTGCAGCAGCAAGGCCCACAGGGCTGGCTAGCTGGCTAGCCAGCAAGCAGGTAGCAATGAAAGTAGGAATCTTTCTTTTTAACCCTGTAAGGGGGTGGTGCACTGTACCCGAAGATACTGCCATATCGGGTCAATGCATAGGGCGACGGAAGCAAGCTTCGAAATCGGCCCCCGTTCTCAAAAATCCATTTAATATATGGTCCCCAGATAGGGGACGTATCAGATATTAAACTGATAAGAACAGATACTACACTTGATCTTAGCCAAAAGGCCGAGAAGCGATAACCGTGAAAGGGGCGGGCCCAACAAGGTCCCCTTCATGGGCACTATCACTGCTTGCTGTCAGGGAGGCTGCCAGACAATTTTCCATGCACACTCTGGGCTGGGGGGCAGTCAACCACCAGTACACACAGCAGAACCTAAACCCATACCATTATTGCTAAGCAGCAAGACAGGGGCCCATTGCACTCCCACGGGGCCTTTTTAAATGCAATCCATAACCCGGATTTGCCAGGAACCCTTCTTACTCCTCCTACTTGCATGTGACACTGGGCTTAGGATCTGCATAGGAAACACACACACAAGCACACACCTACCTTTGTTGCCTGCAGATGCCTCCTTGGCTGTCCCCAAACGGTATCAAACCAACACCCACGGGAAGCTGTAAGCATAGAGGACATGCCTGCACCCCATTGGACTTACCTGTGTGGGTTAAATCCGGGTTATTTGACAACCTATGGCGGTGATGGTTCTGCTCAGGCAGAGCAGTGCTGATGCTCCTCATAAAGCTGTCGCTGCTGTGAAGGTTCTAGGTGACATCACAAATCCCTATGGTTACATACACAACAAAGCTGGGTTGTTGTTGTTTACACTCTGCAAGGCCTGTGGAAGTGAGTGACATCATAGCACTGTAGTTCTGAGGGTTCTAGATGGATGCAACAATCTCCTGTTGCTTCTATGAAGGCCATAATAGACGACATCACCAAACAGCTCCATAGTCACATACACAGCAAAGGAGAGATGTTGTTTACACCTAGTGATGTCAGTGGTATTGAGTGACATCACAGCACAGTGCTAAGGCTCCTGGGCCTGGACACAGCAGCGGCTGCAATATCTCAACGGAGAATACGTTTATATATATGTGTGTGTGTGCGTGTATATATATATATATATATATATATATATATATATATATATATATATATATATATTTCTCCGCCGAAATCACTTTTAAACCCATTTCCACCTTTTTTTCCCTTCTCTTCCTCTTACTTTTTTTTCACGTTTTTTTACGTTTTTCTCCTTTTCGCCTCTTTTCTGGGCGTATTATTCTTCTTTTTCTTCTTTTTTTTCGTCTAATGCATACCCCATCAGTGCAGCAATGCTTATTCAATACCGCCAGCAGATGGAGACACTGGGGGATAATTTTCTAAGGATTTATACTGATTTTTCCTGTCTGAATTTGTCGCACAGAAAGTTGCAGGCCAAATATGTGTGACATTTCTGCGACTTTAGCTTCTAGAGCATTTTTACAACATTATACATAGGTGCTGAATACATAAAAAGCGACTGTTCAGCGACAGACAAGTCGCATCGGCTGAAAGTAGGCCAGAATGTCAGTCCATGTTGGAGCAGGTTTAGATACAGTCTAAAGTATAGATCTCAAAGTCTGTGCACAGAATTTAGCAAGGGCCTCGCACCTTCTGATGCATCAGGTAGGTGCACAATAGCATAGCCTAACCCTCTGTACTTTGGTCTATATTGATGCGGGACATAGACAGCCAGCTGATGACCAATCCATTAGTGCAATGGATGGCTGGAAGCATTTGTCTTTGCCTTTGCAATACCACAGAAGCAATGCATGGTCAATGTACAGCAATGACACACCTGTGTGAACAGCCAGGAGACCCCCCCCCCCCCCCCATGTTATGTTACATAGTTACATAGTTAGTACGGTCGAAAAAAGACATATGTCCATCAAGTTCAACCAGGGAATTAAGGGGTAGGGGTGTGGCGCGATATTGGGGAAGGGATGAGATTTTATATTTCTTCATAAGCATTAATCTTATTTTGTCAATTAGGAACATTCAGCACCCACCCGCTATCAAGGCAGCTGCCTATCATGTCATGCCCTACCTGCACAGGTGTGCTGGCTACTCAAATGATCCAATTAAGGAGGCCATTTAGTCAGCAGCAGCAGAAGTCCTGTGCCTGGACGCTCCAACAGGGGCCAGACACAAGCAGAAGCAGCAGAAGCAGCAGCAGCAGCACCACCTTTTGTTTTTTGGCTGCAGCAGCAAGGCCCACAGGGCTGGGCTGGGCTAGCTGGCTAGCCAGCAAGCAGGTAGCAATGAAAGTAGGAATCTTTCTTTTTAACCCTGTAAGGGGGTGGTGCACTGTACCCGAAGATACTGCCATATCGGGTCAATGCATAGGGCGACGGAAGCAAGCTTCGAAATCGGCCCCCGTTCTCAAAAATCCATTTAATATATGGTCCCCAGATAGGGGACGTATCAGATATTAAACTGATAAGAACAGATACTACACTTGATCTTAGCCAAAAGGCCGAGAAGCGATAACCGTGAAAGGGGCGGGCCCAACAAGGTCCCCTTCATGGGCACTATCACTGCTTGCTGTCAGGGAGGCTGCCAGACAATTTTCCATGCACACTCTGGGCTGGGGGGCAGTCAACCACCAGTACACACAGCAGAACCTAAACCCATACCATTATTGCTAAGCAGCAAGACAGGGGCCATTGCACTCCCCACGGGGCCTTTTTAAATGCAATCCATAACCCGGGATTTGCCAGGAACCCTTCTTACTCCTCCTACTTGCATGTGACACTGGGCTTAGGATCTGCATAGGAAACACACACACAAGCACACACCTACCTTTGTTGCCTGCAGATGCCTCCTTGGCTGTCCCCAAACGGTATCAAACCAACACCCACGGGAAGCTGTAAGCATAGAGGACATGCCTGCACCCCCATTGGACTTACCTGTGTGGGTTAAATCCGGGTTATTTGACAACCTATGGCGGTGATGGTTCTGCTCAGGCAGAGCAGTGCTGATGCTCCTCATAAAGCTGTCGATGCTGTGAAGGTTCTAGGTGACATCACAAATCCTATGGTTACATACACAACAAAGCTGGGTTGTTGTTGTTTACACTCTGCAAGGCCTGTGGAAGTGAGTGACATCATAGCACTGTAGTTCTGAGGGTTCTAGATGGATGCAACAATCTCCTGTTGCTTCTATGAAGGCCATAATAGACGACATCACCAAACAGCTCCATAGTCACATACACAGCAAAGGAGAGATGTTGTTTACACCTAGTGATGTCAGTGGTATTGAGTGACATCACAGCACAGTGCTAAGGCTCCTGGGCCTGGACACAGCAGCGGCTGCAATATCTCAACGGAGAATACGTTTATATATATGTGTGTGTGTGCGCGTATATATATATATATATATATATATATATATATATATATATTTCTCCGCCGAAATCACTTTTAAACCCATTTCCACCTTTTTTTCCCTTCTCTTCCTCTTACTTTTTTTTCACGTTTTTTTACGTTTTTCTCCTTTTCGCCTCTTTTCTGGGCGTATTATTCTTCTTTTTCTTCTTTTTTTTCGTCTAATGCATACCCCATCAGTGCAGCAATGCTTATTCAATACGCCAGCAGATGGAGACACTGGGGGAATAATTTTCTAAGGATTTATACTGATTTTTCCTGTCTGAATTTGTCGCACAGAAAGTTGCAGGCCAAATATGTGTGACATTTCTGCGACTTTAGCTTCTAGAGCATTTTTACAACATTATACATAGGTGCTGAATACATAAAAAGCGACTGTTCAGCGACAGACAAGTCGCATCGGCTGAAAGTAGGCCAGAATGTCAGTCCATGTTGGAGCAGGTTTAGATACAGTCTAAAGTATAGATCTCAAAGTCTGTGCACAGAATTTAGCAAGGGCTCGCACCTTCTGATGCATCAGGTAGGTGCACAATAGCATAGCCTAACCCTCTGTACTTTGGTCTATATTGATGCGGGACATAGACAGCCAGCTGATGACCAATCCATTAGTGCAATGGATGGCTGGAAGCATTTGTCTTTGCCTTTGCAATACCACAGAAGCAATGCATGGTCAATGTACAGCAATGACACACCTGTGTGAACAGCCAGGAGACCCCCCCCCCCCCCATGTTATGTTACATAGTTACATAGTTAGTACGGTCGAAAAAAGACATATGTCCATCAAGTTCAACCAGGGAATTAAGGGGTAGGGGTGTGGCGCGATATTGGGGAAGGGATGAGATTTTATATTTCTTCATAAGCATTAATCTTATTTTGTCAATTAGGAACATTCAGCACCCACCCGCTATCAAGGCAGCTGCCTATCATGTCATGCCCTACCTGCACAGGTGTGCTGGCTACTCAAATGATCCAATTAAGGAGGCCATTTAGTCAGCAGCAGCAGAAGTCCTGTGCCTGGACGCTCCAACAGGGGCCAGACACAAGCAGAAGCAGAAGCAGCAGAAGCAGCAGCAGCAGCACCACCTTTTGTTTTTTGGCTGCAGCAGCAAGGCCCACAGGGCTGGCTAGCTGGCTAGCCAGCAAGCAGGTAGCAATGAAAGTAGGAATCTTTCTTTTTAACCCTGTAAGGGGGTGGTGCACTGTACCCGAAGATACTGCCATATCGGGTCAAATGCATAGGGCGACGGAAGCAAGCTTCGAAATCGTCCCCCGTTCTCAAAAATCCATTTAATATATGGTCCCCAGATAGGGGGACGTATCAGATATTAAACTGATAAGAACAGATACTACACCTTGATCTTAGCCAAAAGGCCGAGAAGCGATAACCGTGAAAGGGGCGGCCCAACAAGGTCCCCCTTCATGGGCACTATCACTGCTTGCTGTCAGGGAGGCTGCCAGACAATTTTCCATGCACACTCTGGGCTGGGGGGCAGTCAACCACCAGTACACACAGCAGAACCTAAACCCATACCATTATTGCTAAGCAGCAAGACAGGGGCCCATTGCACTCCCACGGGGCCCTTTTTAAATGCAATCATAACCCGGATTTGCCAGGAACCCTTCTTACTCCTCCTACTTGCATGTGACACTGGGCTTAGGATCTGCATAGGAAAACACACACACAAGCACACACCTACCTTTGTTGCCCTGCAGATGCCTCCTGGCTGTCCCCAAACGGTATCAAACCAACACCCACGGGAAGCTGTAAGCATAGAGGACATGCCTGCACCCCATTGGACTTACCTGTGTGGGTTAAATCCGGGTTATTTGACAACCTATGGCGGTGATGGTTCTGCTCAGGCAGAGCAGTGCTGATGCTCCTCATAAAGCTGTCGCTGCTGTGAAGGTTCTAGGTGACATCACAAATCCCTATGGTTACATACACAACAAAGCTGGGTTGTTGTTGTTTACACTCTGCAAGGGCCTGTGGAAGTGAGTGACATCATAGCACTGTAGTTCTGAGGGTTCTAGATTGGATGCAACAATCTCCTGTTGCTTCTATGAAGGCCATAATAGACGACATCACCAAACAGCTCCATAGTCACATACACAGCAAAGGAGAGATGTTGTTTACACCTAGTGATGTCAGTGGTATTGAGTGACATCACAGCACAGTGCTAAGGCTCCTGGGCCTGGACACAGCAGCGGCTGCAATATCTCAACGGAGAATACGTTTATATATATGTGTGTGTGTGCGCGTATATATATATATATATATATATATATATATATATTTCTCCGCCGAAATCACTTTTAAACCCATTTCCACCTTTTTTTTCGCTTCTCTTCCTCTTACTTTTTTTTCACGTTTTTTTACGTTTTTCTCCCTTTTCGCCTCTTTTCTGGGCGTATTATTCTTCTTTTGTTTCTTTTTTTTCGTCTAATGCATACCCCATCAGTGCAGCAATGCTTATTCAATACCGCCAGCAGATGGAGACACTGGGGGATAATTTTCTAAGGATTTATACTGATTTTTCCTGTCTGAATTTGTCGCACAGAAAGTTGCAGGCCAAATATGTGTGACATTTCTGCGACTTTAGCTTCTAGAGCATTTTTACAACATTATACATAGGTGCTGAATACATAAAAAGCGACTGTTCAGCGACAGACAAGTCGCATCGGCTGAAAGTAGGCCAGAATGTCAGTCCATGTTGGAGCAGGTTTAGATACAGTCTAAAGTATAGATCTCAAAGTCTGTGCACAGAATTTAGCAAGGGCCTCGCACCTTCTGATGCATCAGGTAGGTGCACAATAGCATAGCCTAACCCTCTGTACTTTGGTCTATATTGATGCGGGACATAGACAGCCAGCTGATGACCAATCCATTAGTGCAATGGATGGCTGGAAGCATTTGTCTTTGCCTTTGCAATACCACAGAAGCAATGCATGGTCAATGTACAGCAATGACACACCTGTGTGAACAGCCAGGAGAACCCCCCCCCCCCCCCCCCATGTTATGTTACATAGTTACATAGTTAGTACGGTCGAAAAAAGACATATGTCCATCAAGTTCAACCAGGGAATTAAGGGGTAGGGGTGTGGCGCGATATTGGGGAAGGGATGAGATTTTATATTTCTTCATAAGCATTAATCTTATTTTGTCAATTAGGAACATTCAGCACCCACCCGCTATCAAGGCAGCTGCCTATCATGTCATGCCCTACCTGCACAGGTGTGCTGGCTACTCAAATGATCCAATTAAGGAGGCCATTTAGTCAGCAGCAGCAGAAGTCCTGTGCCTGGACGCTCCAACAGGGGCCAGACACAAGCAGAAGCAGCAGAAGCAGCAGCAGCAGCACCACCTTTTGTTTTTTGGCTGCAGCAGCAAGGCCCACAGGGCTGGCTAGCTGGCTAGCCAGCAAGCAGGTAGCAATGAAAGTAGGAATCTTTCTTTTTAACCCTGTAAGGGGGTGGTGCACTGTACCCGAAGATACTGCCATATCGGGTCAATGCATAGGGCGACGGAAGCAAGCTTCGAAATCGGCCCCCGTTCTCAAAAATCCATTTAATATATGGTCCCCAGATAGGGGACGTATCAGATATTAAACTGATAAGAACAGATACTACACTTGATCTTAGCCAAAAGGCCGAGAAGCGATAACCGTGAAAGGGGCGGGCCCAACAAGGTCCCCTTCATGGGCACTATCACTGCTTGCTGTCAGGGAGGCTGCCAGACAATTTTCCATGCACACTCTGGGCTGGGGGGCAGTCAACCACCAGTACACACAGCAGAACCTAAACCCATACCATTATTGCTAAGCAGCAAGACAGGGGCCCATTGCACTCCCACGGGGCCTTTTTAAATGCAATCCATAACCCGGATTTGCCAGGAACCCTTCTTACTCCTCCTACTTGCATGTGACACTGGGCTTAGGATCTGCATAGGAAACACACACACAAGCACACACCTACCTTTGTTGCCTGCAGATGCCTCCTTGGCTGTCCCCAAACGGTATCAAACCAACACCCACGGGAAGCTGTAAGCATAGAGGACATGCCTGCACCCCATTGGACTTACCTGTGTGGGTTAAATCCGGGTTATTTGACAACCTATGGCGGTGATGGTTCTGCTCAGGCAGAGCAGTGCTGATGCTCCTCATAAAGCTGTCGCTGCTGTGAAGGTTCTAGGTGACATCACAAATCCCTATGGTTACATACACAACAAAGCTGGGTTGTTGTTGTTTACACTCTGCAAGGCCTGTGGAAGTGAGTGACATCATAGCACTGTAGTTCTGAGGGTACTAGATGGATGCAACAATCTCCTGTTGCTTCTATGAAGGCCATAATAGACGACATCACCAAACAGCTCCATAGTCACATACACAGCAAAGGAGAGATGTTGTTTACACCTAGTGATGTCAGTGGTATTGAGTGACATCACAGCACAGTGCTAAGGCTCCTGGGCCTGGACACAGCAGCGGCTGCAATATCTCAACGGAGAATACGTTTATATATATGTGTGTGTGTGCGTGTATATATATATATATATATACTATATATATATATATATATATATTTCTCCGCCGAAATCACTTTTAAACCCATTTCCACCTTTTTTTCCCTTCTCTTCCTCTTACTTTTTTTTCACGTTTTTTTACGTTTTTCTCCTTTTCGCCTCTTTTCTGGGCGTATTATTCTTCTTTTTCTTCTTTTTTTTCGTCTAATGCATACCCCATCAGTGCAGCAATGCTTATTCAATACCGCCAGCAGATGGAGACACTGGGGGATAATTTTCTAAGGATTTATACTGATTTTTCCTGTCTGAATTTGTCGCACAGAAAGTTGCAGGCCAAATATGTGTGACATTTCTGCGACTTTAGCTTCTAGAGCATTTTTACAACATTATACATAGGTGCTGAATACATAAAAAGCGACTGTTCAGCGACAGACAAGTCGCATCGGCTGAAAGTAGGCCAGAATGTCAGTCCATGTTGGAGCAGGTTTAGATACAGTCTAAAGTATAGATCTCAAAGTCTGTGCACAGAATTTAGCAAGGGCCTCGCACCTTCTGATGCA